>NW_027551573.1:2240137-2268133 GCF_008692635.1 Crocuta crocuta
GCATGTTTTCTTCTAAGACTTTTATAGTTTTAGACTTAATTTTTAGGCCTTTGATTCACTTAGAGTGAATTTTCGTGTAAGGTGTCGGGTAAAGGTCCTACTTCATCGCTTTGTATGTGGACACTTTTCCCAGCAACATTCGTTGAAAGACTGCCCTTTTCCCAGTGAACGGGCTCGACACCCTCGGCAAAAATCTAAAATTTTTTTAACTAAATATTTTCTTGGAATGGCCTCATTTTAAAACTGTAATAAATGTGTCATGGGAAGAAACTTATAATATGGCTATAGTAGAAAACCTGCATCATCACCCAGAAATGGAAGGTCACCGTAAAAATAGGCACAATGGGAACCAAGCCACTGTCATGAAATCCCAGCCAGATCTTTGCTCGCTAAAAAGAAACGAACAGAATTAGGTGTTTAAAGACATATCAGCACCAAAGGAGGCTTTCTCCCCGGCACAATCAGACTGACAGCAAAGTTAAAAACAAAGTGCACGTAATGAAGCATTATAGGTATTTGATGCCTGCCCTGGACCATCAAAACATTACCTCACGTCCTGCACAAAGGCCTTTTCTAGGGGGATNGGTAGGAAGAGGCAGAAGCAGCTAGAAATGGGAGGGAGACACTCAGGCAGGCCTGCCTCTCAGGATCCCTGCCGGGGATGAGAAGCCATAGACACTGATTCTAGTTCTGCTGATGTTTCTGATTCAGCTGGTGACCCCGGGCGAGTCTCTGCCCTTGCTCCAGCGTGTTTACTCATCTGTAAAACCAATGATGAGCAGCCACTTTGGAAAACAGTTTTGCAAATGTCTTATAAAGTTAATGATACACACACCATATGTGCCAACAATTCTAGCCCTAGGCATTTGCCCAAGAGAATTGAAAACATTTGTTCACATGAAGAACCCCGGGGGCCCGTGGCTGGCCCGGTCGGTGGAGCGTGCAACTCTGGATCATGGAGTTGTGAGTTCGAGCCCCATGCTGGGTGTAGAGATTACTTTAAAATAAAGTCTTGGGGGGCCTGGGTGGCTTAGTCAGTTAAGCGTCCGACTTTCGCTTAGGTCATGATCTCGCGGTTCGTGGGTTCGAGCCCCGCGTCGGGCTCTGTGCTGACTGCCAGCTCAGAGCCTGGAGCCTGTTTCACAGTCTGTGTCTCCCTCTCTCTCTGACCCTCCCCTGTTCACGCTGTCTCTCTCTCTCTCCTAGAAATAAATAAAAATATTTAAAAAAAAATAAAAAAATAAAATAAAGTCTTAAAAACAAACAAACACACACAAATCACACGCGTGTAAATGTTCACAGCAGTTTTATTCATAGCCACCCAAGCTGGAAAAAACCCAAATGTCAAACAGCTAGTGAATGGATAAAGATATTGTGGTATATCGATGCAAGTGAATACATTCAGCATTAAAAAGAAACAATCTACTTAACCTGTGCTCAGTGACACACATGAATTTCAAAAGCTTTATGTTACAGGAAAGAGCTTTTCACCAAGGACTACTGTAGCAGTTTGCTCTGGCTGCAGTAACAAATGATCACAAACTTAATGGCCTGAACACACACACACACACACACACACACACGTATCCTATTACAGTTCTGGAGTCCAAAATGAGTCCTAAGGGGCGCAATCAGAGTGTCAGCAGGACTGATTGCTTCTGGGGGGTGCGGGGACCCCTTCCTTGCCTCTTCCATCCCTAAGGCTACCTGCCTTCTGTGGCAGCTCCTAGCTGCATCATAGTGGTCTCTTTCCATGCTCACGTTGCCTTCTTCTCTGTTGTTATCAAATGTCCCTCTCTGCCTTCTTATTCTCCTTCTTCTAAAGTTTATTTATTTTTGAGGGAGGGAGCAGAGAAGGAGGGAGACAGGATCTGGAGCAGGGCTCTGTGATGACAGGGCTCGAACTCACGAACTGTGAGATCATGACCTGAGCCAAAAGTTGAACACTTAACCGACTAAGCCACCCAGGTGCCTCCCCCACCTCTGCCTTTTTAAGTAATCTACACCCAACATGGGGCCTTGAACTCATGACCTGGAGATCAAGAGTCACATGCTCTACCAACTAAGCTAACCGGGTGACCATGCTTCCTTATACATACCCAGTGTATGACATTCTAGAAGACTCAAAACACTGACAGAAGACAGTGGTTGTTTGGGGCCAGGGTGGAGGTCATAAAGGCACTTTCTGGGGTGATCTATACTTTAATCTTGGTGGTGATTCCATGACTGTACACATTTGTCAAAATGCAACAGAGTGAGAGAATTGAAGCAGGAGAAAACAACAGCAACATATCTAAGGGACAAACAATGAGTATTCAAAATATAAAAAGAGCTCGTAACATTTGAAAAGCACAAACATGGCTGCAGTGTCAGAGGGGAGCACAGTAATCCACAGCCACTTCTGACACAGCTGCAGAGCTCCGAGGGTGCCCTAAACCTCCCTCCGGTTCAGGAAGTCATTAATTAGAAGGACTCACCCAAAGCAATGAAAACTGTCATACTCAGTTATGGTGTGTTGCCCCCAAAGGATACAGATTAAAATCAGCCGAGGGGAGGGCACACAGCGCTGATGGAATTGCTCCGGAATTAAAGAGTAGTGACGGCTCCCTATAGGGAATATACTAAAACCAATGACTTGTGTAATTTTTAAAAGCGTGGCTTTTAAGTTCTAAACATGGAGTGTCCATTGTCCTCTGCCCTGGGAATCATGGATTCCACGCATTTTTCTCACTACTGATCTGTGACTAGACTCATGGTGTATTACCAACCAGGCACACCCACCACCTCGGTGTCCCAAATCTTTGTAGCCACATGTGACTGACCGCCCACATAGCTGATCTCAGTTTCCAGCTTCTCCAGGTGGAGCTAAATGAGCTGATAGGCTTCCCTCACCCAAAGCCCCACTGTTAGAATATCCAGTGTGGCCAGACCCCACCCGAACCAAAGTAGGACATTTCTAGTCAGGCATGACATTCCAGAGGTTTAGAGATTACCTCCCAGAAGCCAAGGGCAGAGACCAGACCTCTCTTTGGTCAAATTTATTTTATTTATTTATTACTTTTTTTTTTTTTGAGGGGGGGAAGGGCACAGGGGAAGGGAGAGAGAGAGAATCCAAAGCACACTTCATGCTCAGCGTTGTGCCTGACGCGGGGCTCAATCTCAAAACCGTGAGATCCTGACCTGAGCAGAAATCAAGAATGGAACGCTTAACCAGCTGAGCCACCCAGGCGTCCCTGGGCAAATTTAAATTCCTTACTACACAAGGGAATATGGTTCAAACCTTAAATTCAAGGAAAAAGGAATATGAATGGCCAGTAGGCATAAGTAGGAACTCAGCCCCACTAGCCAAGTATTAGAAAATGCCAATGGAAACAAGAGGCTTTTTTTTTTAAACGCTCATCACACATATTGGGGTTGGGCAAATGGTTAAGCTCACTCTTAATAGGGATATCAACGAATATGGTCTTTTGTAGAATCTATAAAAATTTGGCAGTATCAATAAAAATATGTAAATACCCTTCAATCCAGCAGTTTTGCTTTGAAGACTGGATCCATAGAAAATCTCACATATGAGGAAAGATGTGTAAATAAGGAGGCTTATATAATATTACTTGTAATGAGGAACTATTGGAAATCACCTGTCTATCAGTTGAGGGGAAGGGATAGGGAATTAGGTAGTCGCCACTCTATCAAATATTACATGACAGGTAAAAAGGTCAGTCTTCGTGTGAAATTGAAATTTCCAAGACATTAAGTGCAAGTCAAGTTTCAATATATATAGTATAAACTTATTTTTCGGTAAAAATTTTTAAAAAAAATGACACAAAAAGCCAGTGTCTACATTTCCACATGTCATATTAATGTGGAAAATGTTGGCGGTTGGAGCCAGCGGCCGGGAAGAATTCTTGAGACGTCTTCAGTGCAAAAAGGTGGTTTTATGAAAGCACAGGGACAGGACCCGTGGGCAGAAAGAGGTGCTGCCCTGGGATGGTGAAGAGCAATTGATTATCTGCTTGGGGGGTGGCGAATGTAAAGACCTGGGGAAGATTCCAAAAGCATTTTCATTTGCTAAAGAAACGACTCACAGGATCCTGGAGGCGTAGCTACAGTCCAGCCAAGGTTGTTGGGAGTTTCTGGAGGAGTGTTGTCGTGGGCTGCAGGCTATAGGGAAATTTAACTTTAATTTTTTAGTGTTTATTTATTTTTGAGAGAGAGAGAGACAGAGCATGAGCTGGGGAGGGGCCGAGGGAGGGAGACACAGAATCCGAAGCAGGCTCCAGGCTCCAAGGGCTTGAACTCACAAACCGTGAGATCATGACCTGAGCCAAAGTCAGACGCTTAAGCAACTGAGCCACCCAGGCGCCCCGCAAGGAAATTTAATTTTATCTACATTTCCTTTTTGCCTTTGTTCTCCACATCAATGTGGTAGCGAGAGAAGAAGACACAAGATATGCTAGGATACTCACATTCTTCTCAGTGATTACCTGGAGGTGAAGGAGACGTGGGTGTGATGTGCAACAAAATCAATTAATGAATTAGTTATGTGATTAAAAATAAAGAAATTGAACCAACCCTGCTGCATTAAGCATAGAGTCAGTTGGAAAAGTGCTCAGTGAATAGTTGCAGATTATAATCAGCAGCTTCCCAGAGCTGGCTTCTGGAAGCTGTTGAATGAGTCCCAAGGGAACCTTTCTGTGAATTTTTAAAAATTGCAAATCAGAAGATCTAACTACCCTTCAAAGAGTATTATTTTTTAAATAATAAAATCCACTCCATTACCGAAGTTTTAATAACCAGGTAATCTGACTCCTGGCTGCCTCTTGAACATCATCTCTTCCCAGTCCCTTCAGCTCATAATCTTTTGTCCTTCCTCAAAGACCCCAAACTCTTTCCTGCCCCAGGGCCTTTGCACATATGGTGGTTTTCTCTTCCTGGAATGTTCTTTGTCTGTCTGATTCCTATTCATCCTTTAGATCTCTGCTTAAATAGTTATACTTTCCCTGACACTCTCCAACTCTCAGTTATTCTTTCCCTTGGTGTCCTGCTCTTTTCCTGTAGCAATGTTATCACTATTGGTAATTATCAATTTATCTGTGGGTTTGTATATCTAGATGGTCTGTCTCCCCCATCAGACTTCCTGAGAGCAGGGTTTCTGGCTGGATGGCTCACAGTTTTGTCCTCAGTGCCCCGCACATGCAAGGTACACCTTAAACATCTGCTCGGTGCCTAAATCCCCACTGCCCCCCATCCTACCTCAAGGAAGGAAGGCTCAGCACATAGTAGGCGCTTGGCCAGAGTAACGAGTCTTTATAAAACTGAGAACTCAGACGAGGCATGCACTGCAGGTGATCTGTGTGGGGACTGGCCTGCTTAGACCCCAGGGAGGGGGACAACTCTTGGAGAGGACAGGCACTCTGGGCCTCATCCCCAGCTCTCTCTACTGCCCTCGGTTCCCCCACCCCATCCCAGACCCTCTAAGGCGCCAGCCAGCGGAGACTCTGGGTGGGTGGCGGGTTTCAGCCTGGGGCTAGATTCCTTCCCACTTTTTCTGTCAAGGGAGGGCCAGTGAAGTTGGATTGGAAGAAAATGTCAAAGTAAAACACAATGCAGTGATTGAGCCTTGCTTGGTGCCATTTGAAAGGAATGAAAGTGGGATTAACCAAAAAAACAAAATCTAAACCAAAACCAAAACCAAAACACTCTACTGTTTTAGAATCCGCCTCAGAAACAATCATCTTACTGTTTCCCGTGTCGTAGTAAAATTAAGGGTTTACCCAAGAGCTGTGCTCTGCGCTTGGGCTCCTGCAGTGTGTGGAGAGGCTGGTGTCCAGAGTCTGCAGTTACCAAGAAGCAGTCGTCATCTGAGTGCCTGTGTGTGCGGTGGGGAGGAGGGGCGCAGGTGTGTTGTGGCAGAACGGGTTGGACATCCATCGGTGGGTCATCATCAGCCAGTGATAGCTTCCATCAGATAGTAGCCATCAGATCCTGTCACCCTCCTGTCTGAAACCCACCAGGCCTCAGAATAAAATGTTAACCTCCCTTCCATTATTGCCTAGGCTGAATAAATGGCCACCCAAAGATAGCAGACCCTACCCCTGGAACCTGTACACTTACTGTCTGAAGAAAAAAGGGTCTTTGCAGATTAGATTCCTGATATGGAAGGTAATCTAGATTACCTGGGTGGGCAGAGGTTGGGCAGATCAGGTCACAGGTCAAGGTTAAGGCCACCACCCAGAGCCAGAAGTACAGGGAACAGATAGTCCTCTAGAGCCTTCATAGGAACAACCATCCTACTGATACCTTGATTTTGACTCACTGAAACGGATTTCAGATTTCCGGCCTCTACAACTATAGGGAATACATTTCTGTTTGGTTTGGTTTGTTTTTTTTTTAAGCCACCATGTTCAGGTGGGAGCCACGGGAAACTAATATGATCCTCTAAATAGCCCTATGGGACCTGGTCTCTGCCCACCTGTCAGATCTCCCCCTCGCTCACTTTGCACACAGCCCCACCAAAGATTTTTCTGTTCTTCAGACTGACTTGCTTCCTCCAGCCCCAGGGCCTTTGCACTAATGCAGTTCTCCCAGATCTTCTCTAAGGCAGATTTTCTCTACTGATGATTCAGTTCTCTGCATAAATGTCACTTCTCTGAGAGGTCTTCTGTGACTAGATTATCTAAAAATTGACTCCTGGCCATCTCTGTCACATCCTCCTATTTTATTTTAGTCACAGCATTTGTCCCTGAAGTTATTTCTTCTTCTCAGTTATTTACTTGTCATCCCCAGTAGAAAGTGGGACCTGAGAAGCCTTGCCTCTTGTATCCCCCGGGCCTGGGATAGGACCTGACATATAGTAGAGGTTCTGCAAACACTGGTTGATAAATATATATATATATATATGTATATATTTTTTTACAAGCCTCTAAGGCCTGAAGGGTGTGTGTATGTGTGCGCGTGCGTGTGTTTCAGGGTGCCGGTGGAGCAATGAAATCCTAACTCCAACATCATCTCCCACCTTGTAAGTACCCCCCTCCCCCATCACGGTGTGCCACGGGCTTCACTTATTTTACACAACAGTCCCTTTATTACAGACGAGGAAACTGAGTCTCAACGATCTTTTAAGTTACTGCTCAATGTGTTCAGAAGTGAAAACCACATCAGTGGAATCAGGTGCAGCCAGTTTACTCAGACCCTCGCCTCCTGGGTGCCAGGTCTCCCGGACTCCTTGGGCGTCGCTGCACAGGGGTGCGGATCTGGCTTTGAGGACAGACCTCGGAGAGAAGGGCACACAGCGCCCTAGAGGCACCCAGGAGAGGGCCTGTGGTACTGCGCTCCGCCAACGCCGGTTACCCTGGGCTTGGAAGTGACGGGCTAGGAGGGCGCGGAGCAGCGGGTCAAGGCTGAGGCCGGGGTGAGGGCGAGTCCCAGCAGGCGGCTTTCCTTGCGAGAGAAAAGAGCGGCTATCCAGGCTGGTTGTGGCAGAGGGCCATCTCATTGACCGCGGCCTCAGTGTCCCGGTCTGGAAAGTGGGACGCGGCCTCGAAGAGCGTGGGGTGGGTGTAGGCGGCCAGCGGCGAGCAAAGCGTTAAAGGGGCGGGTCCCGCGGCGGGGGCGGGGCCGGAGCTCGGCCGCACCTGAGNGGAGCCGGAGCCCCCGGGGAGAGCGGCGCAGCTGCCGGCACTCGCGGACGGGAGGGGCGGCGACGGCCGGAGCGACGTCTGGAGACTAGCGGGGCCGCCATGGCCGAGTTTCCGTCGAAAGTGAGCACGCGGACCAGCAGCCCCGCGCAGGGCGCCGGCGCCTCGGTCTCCGCGCTGCGCGCGGACCTGGGCTTCGTGCGCTCCAGCCTCGGTGCGCTCATGCTGCTGCAGCTGGTGAGCGCGCGCGGGGCCGCGGTCGGGGCCCGGGTCGGGGGGCGGCCGGGACGGGAGGAGTCGGGGTTTGCCTAGTTTGCTCTTAGTGCACCGTCTCCTTCGGCTCCCGCGAGCCGCGACGCGCCGTGCCTATCCCGGGGCGCCTCCAGGACGCTCGCCCCCTAGACCACCTGGAGCCCCTCACCTCGAGACATCCCCGTTGCAGACCCTGCAAGCACCCGCGTTCGGAGGGCCCGCTCGCGCGCGCCCCATCATCCCCGAGGGGGTCACTGGGAGTCAACGAAGGAGCGCTCGCAGACGCACAATCGCTGCGCACAACTCTCCCTCTGTCTCTGCCTCAGTCTCTGTGTTTGCAGGGCGGTGCCCCCAGCCCCCCAGGGCACCAGCCCGAGTACGGCAGAGTCCCCTCCGAGCGGCCCCGCGTAGTCTAGACTAGTCTGGAGTCTAGTCGAGAGGGCATTTACGTTCCGGCGCATACATTTGGGCACGGCCCCGTGGGCCCCCGCGCGAGAGCCGGGCTTTTCTGGCTCCCACCGGGTTCCAGCCGGTTTGGCCGGCCCCGTGGGGCCGAGGTACCCCGCCCGATGCAGGCGGGAGGGATTTGTGGGAGGCCAGAGGCTAGGCTGGGAAGCCTNTCAGGTGGGAGTCAGGAAGCCGGGTGACTGTCCCCGCGAGAGGCTTCCCCACCAACTGAGGGTCCGTTTTCAGAGGACTAGGGTGGAACTGGAGATGGGCCAGGATCCATTTTCTTTTAGGGCATCTCCTACNTCTGCCCACCTGCACCTGGGCAGTGCCGTCTCTGTTTTAGAACTTCACAGATCTCTCCCTGGGGCCCCCTCCACCATCCCAGCCTCAGACTCTCTTGGAGGGGTTGTTTAAAATCTACATTCTTGGTCCCCACCCCCGGAAAGAATTGGAATTTGAATCTCAGGAAGCGCATCCCAGAAATCTACATTTGAAATCTCTCAGTTGTTTGGGAGGTTCTGGAGGGTGGGTAGGAGGTCCGGTTGGGGGCTCATTTAAATCTGCTGGTAGGAAGCACCTGATGGGGAGCAGTGCTCGGTAGGAAAGGCCCAGCCTTGGCGGGAAGGTGCAGAGGAGAGGGGGATGAATTCAGAGTCCAGGGAGGCTCCTGGCGGAGAGGGACCTCACTGAACTCTGTGGCAGCGGAAGGGGGTTCAGAGTGTGGGGTGCTGTGCGAGCAGGTTTGGGGATGGGTGAGTGGAGAGGAAGTTGGAGTAAACAGGTTGGTAGCGCTGAGGTCGAAGCCCTGGTTTCTGAGGAGGTGGGAGGCTGACGGTGGCGTTGAGGCTGGAGACGGGGACCCTGTTCCGTTGGCAGCCACAGCCGGGCTTGCAGCGATGGGAAGATGTCTGCTGGGCTCTGCAAGGACAGTGGTGACGTGGAGCCCTGTCCACGATCCCGCAGTCTGGCATCTTTTGCGTTGGGACAGTGAGAACTGGAGTTGAGTGAATAAGAAAGAGGGCCCTTCGGTTCCCGCCAGATCCCAGGTAGAGCCCTCTGGAGGAGGCTGTTTCTGATTTGGGGGTCCCTGTGGGCCCAACAGCCTGGCCCTGAGCATCTGGGTCCCATTGCACAGATACCAACACTGAGGTCTACATAGAGTGTAGGACTTGCCACGAGGCCAGTGGGGAAGCTTGGCACTCCGGTCTCCAGACTCCCAGGGGACGGGTGTGAGTGGGGTGGCCTGCCCTTGCCCTCCTGCAGTGCTCTGGGGACTGGAGGTGGGGGGTTGAGGGTCTCTCATCAGAGTTTGAAGACCTGCACCTTTTAGTGCCTTAACCAATCTACTAGTGGGAGCATATCTTTCCTAAGCTGTTTCTCTGGCAACAAAAGACAGTTTCAATGGGCAGCTTCCAGGTTCCACCCCAACAGGCACCACTGGCTGCTGGGAAGCCGTGAAAACTCCCACCGGTCAAGTGCGAACTAGGTTCCAGGTTCTTTGGCAAAGGCATTGTCTTCTCTTCTCCCTATTTTATAGGTGAGGCAACTGAGGCTCAGAGGTTATTTGTTCAAGAACTCACAGAGTGTTGGAGCTGGGATCTAAGCCCTGGGTGGTCAGACTTTTCTGGCTCATGCTCTTAATTACCAGTCAGCTGTGCTCCCACAGGGCACAGGTGTGGTGCTTTTGAGGGAGTGATGGAGGTCATCCCTGCCACCCGCCGCTTCCCCAACCCCCTCCAGGCCCAGCATCTGTTCTCCAGGAGCTCTTAGTTTGTGAGGGAGGTGCCCAGGGAATGAGCTTTTTGTGCATGGGTCAGGGAAGGCTGCATGGAGGAGGCGGTAATTGGGAGATGAAAGCAAATGCTCCTTTATTTCCCAAAGGTTTTGGTGAAGTATTCTAGAAATGGAGGAGGGGTGAGCAGAAAGGCCTCAGGGTCTTGGGAAGGAGATGTGCTCTTTGGTATTAAATATGTCCCAAAGAACTTCAGTGTTCACTGATTTCCACCCCCCACATCTGGTTCCAGAAAGAACATTAAATGGAATGTGATATTAAGCCCTGTACAACAGAAAAGTTAAAATAATATATTTCTTATTTTAAAGCTTGTTTATTTATTTTGAGAGAGAGAGAGCACGCGCACGAGAGCAAGTTGGGGAGGGACAGAGAGGGGAGAGAGAGAGAGAATCCCAAGCAGGCTCTACACTGTCAGTGAGAACCCCGATATAGGGCTAGAATTCACAAACGACGGGATCATGACCTGAGCCGAAATCAGGAGTAGGTCACCCAACCAATTGAGCCACCCAGGCACCTCTAAAGTATTATATTTCTAAAAGTTGTTGGTGTGTGTGTGTGTAGGAGGGGGAATGATTGATTTAAAGAGAGCTAAAAAGAGCTCTCTGTACCAGGATTCTATAGCAAGTTTAAGGTTGTTGATTCTTTTACTTTTTTTTTTTTTTTTAAAGCTTGAGAGAAAGAAAAAGGGCAAATGGGGGAGGAACAGAGAGAGGAGAGAGGGAGGCAGGCCCTGCTGCTGAGCCCTACGCAGGGCTCAAGCTCAGGAACCACAGGGTCATGACCTGAAGGCTGCTGATTCCTTGTTGAGTTTCCTAGCAGCCTAGGCAAAAGGGGAAACATGATGAATTTATGAAGATAGCATCTAAAAAGCAAGCAGGCAAGGTTGATCTAGAGGTAACTCTTAGTCATAAAGAGTTCCAGAAAGAACCAGAGGCTTTGATGCCACAAATCTTTGTGTGGCTAGCATGTGGAAGGAAAGTTGTGTAAGGTGTGGTTAACTGGTACTTATGGCCCTGGGGGAAAAGATGATCCCACCTGGGTTTACTGGGGAGGAACTTGTATAATAAGGTCACACCTGGTAGAGTGTCACAGTCAGAATTTGCACTCAGATCGGGGAATCCAAAGCTTGACTGTAGCATCGTGTTTTGTGGGATTTTTTGGTTTTTGTTTTGTTTTTGTTTTTTGTTTTTTTGGTAGGGTGTGGAGGTTCCTAGGGTGCTTTGGAGGAGAAGGAAAGGAACTTCAGGAAGGGAGACTAATCAGGGGCGAGGGCCACCAGGCTTCCTGACAGAAATGGGCTCTGAAGAGTTTAGTTACAGGGAAGGGAGTAGTAAGACGATTCTGGATGGAGGAACCTCACAATAGGCTGTGTAAACATCCAGCAGTCAGAAGGCATCCCTGAGGCCTCAGGTGCAAAAGCCCAGATAAATCGCCTGTGGCAATAGGACCGTCAGTATTTGGTACCTTCTGTCCTTCCTTTTTGCAGGTGAATGAACATCTATCAGAAAAGCACCTCCTGGGATTGGGGGTGGCCACTCAGTTCCCATTTTGCAGGTGAATGAACAGCTATCCAAAGCTGCACCTGCCACTGGATCACAGTGATCTGTGGGTCATGCTGAGCAATGGTGGGAGGGAGCCTTCCTTTCCTCATAGGTAAAGGAGTGATGTCATGATAGGAATACGGAACACAGTGCTGTAGAGGGCTTGGTGCCACGTGTTGCGGAAGGAAGGGTAGGATTCACAGAGTCGTGGAATCCTAGGGTTCTTATGCTTGCTTCTAGAGGTCCCTGAGCTTGCATGCTTCCAGGGACGGGGAGCTCAGTTCCTCTCAAGGCTGCCTGCTCCATCCTTGTGTATTTGGGAGTGTTGGAAAGTTCTTCCTTAGGGTGATCCTGCCTCTGTCCCGACCCCCAGCAGTCACTTCATTCCTCCCCAGGCCGGGGGCAGGGCAAGGCCTGCAAGTTACCTCTCTCCTCCAGGAGGAGGCAAGGAGGCTCCCCCAGGGGTGAGGTTGTTGGGGGTCTCACAAGCGTGCGCAGAGGTCAGCCATATCGCAGTTGCAGTGCCGGGGCCTCCCGGGCTTTCCTCAGCCCTGAGATGTGAGGGTTTAGTCTCCTGGGTGCAGCGTTCCAGGCCCCGGGAGCTCTTCTGCCTCCTGTGCCCAGAGGAAACTAGTGCTTTGTATTGTCAGCTCCGCCCACACTCCCGGCTGCTTGTCGCCAGGAGGGAGCTGAGTATTTGGAATAAATACGTGAACACATTCTTCTTAAAAAGTCAAAACTTTTTACGGATAAGGCCAAAGTTTTTCTTGGATCACCTGCCCTCTCCCCAAGGGGACCACTGTTGGGTGTTTTCAGGTCTTTGTTCAGCACTTTGCTTTTCTTACACCCCAGGCACCTGAGATCTGTCACACAGAGCTGCGTCCCTCCCTCCCTCTTAACTGTTTCAGGGTCTGCTGTAGTGTCACTTTTGTTTCTCCGTTGATGGGCCCCTTATGGGCCCATTTAAGGGGCGGCTCAGTCGGTTGAGCATCAGACTCCTGATTTCAGCTCAGGTCATGATCCCGGGGTGTTGGGATCGAGCCCCGTGTCGGGCTCTGCGCTGAGCGCGGAACCTGCTTGAGATTCTCTCTCACCTTCTGCCCCTCCTCCCTGCTTACACTTTCTCTAAAAAATAAAAAAGAATAATAGGTCTTTCGAAACTGCCGTATTCTTTGAGAACATTATTCAGGCACACAGCAAAACGGTCGCGCCACGCAAGGGCCAGTGACTGAAAGCACAGGCTCCTGTCCCCACGAGTCCCCTGAGGCACCACCTGTACGAAGGCACAGCCCGCACAGAGTCTAAGCCTTCTAGTAACCTGCGTCCTCACCTAAACCCCGCACATGGGAACCGTGTGTGTGTGTGTGTGTGTGTGTGTGTGTGTGTGTGTGTGTGTGGCCTGGCCGTGCTCCGGCTGCTGACAACACACCTGGGGAATGTTCTGTGTCAGCACAGGCTGCACTGCGCCTTTCTCTTTCTAATCCTTTATGTTCTTAATTTATTTAATAGGTGGTATATTTACTGCAGTTCAGAATAAAGTAGCCTGGGCGAGAGCACGGTGACAAATCTCTGTCCCTTCCGGGTTTCGAGGGCCCCCCCCCCCTTGCCCCACTCTTGTTTCCCGGGGGCCACCTCAGATTTAAGGAGAGAACCGCACACGCGGCTGGAGAGTGCCACCTCTCCCCACCGCTCCCCGGGGACCCACGTCTCCACCTCCTCCCTCACTTCTCCCCTTTCACGTGCACCTGTGTCTTGGCGGTCGTTTTGTGCCCGCGCATGCAGCATGGTGGCTTTGGGCTCAGGGCTTTGCAGCGTCCCTTTGTGCAGCTGTGGTGTGACCTGAGTGGCCCGGCCCTTTGTGGACAGACACTTGGCATTTCCACTCTTGCTGTGGCGCACCCTGTTGTGGGGGAGGGGTGACCTCACACAAGCCACTGAGAGCATCTGAGAGGCTCTCGGGTGTGCGTGCGTGTGTGTGCACGTGCGTGTGTGTGCGTGCGTGTATGTGTGAGATTTGGAGAGAGATTGTCAAACGGCCTCCCCGGGAATCACCAACATGGTAGGAGTGGTAGTATTTGCATTTCTCTTATGAGTGAGGTTGTCCTTTTAAAAAAATGGTTTTTAAAAATATTTTAAGGTTTATTTTTGTTTTTTTTTAAACATAGGCTGCTTATTTGGTTATTTTATTTTTTAATGTTTTTTTATTTATTTCTAGGAGAGAGAGAGAGAGACAGTGTGAGCAGGGGAGGGTCAGAGAGAGAGGGAGTCACAGACTGAAACAGGCTCCAGGCTCTGAGCTGGCAGTCAGCACAGAGCCCGACGCGGGGCTCGAACCCACGAACCGCGAGATCATGACCTAAGTGAAAGTCGGACGCTTAACCGACTAAGCCACCCAGGCGCCCCTAAAGTTTATTTTTGAAAGAGACAGAGCATGAGCAGGGGAGGGACGGAGAGAAAGGGAGACAGAGAATCCTAAGCCGACTCCAGGCTCTGAGCTGTCAGCACAGAGCCCGACGCGGGGCTCGAACCCACGAACCGCGAGATCATGACCTAAGTGAAAGGCGGACGCTTAACCGACTAAGCCACCCAGGCGCCCCTAAAGTTTATTTTTGAAAGAGACAGAGCATGAGCAGGGGAGGGACGGAGAGAAAGGGAGACAGAGAATCCTAAGCCGACTCCAGGCTCTGAGCTGGCAGTCAGCACAGAGCCCGATGCGGGGGTGGAACTCACGAACTGTGAGATCATGACCTGAGTTGAAGTCAGACGCCCCTAAAAACATGTTTAAGAGTTGTTTATATCTTATTGTCTATTTGTATTCTTTTTCTGTTCTATGGAGTCATAAGTCTGTCTTATCATTCGCTAGGAGCTCCAGATGATTTGCAAATATTTTTTTCCTAGTTTTGTTTTTGACTTTGGTCATGGTGTGTTTTTATGCCACATAGACTTCTGTGTTTTGTTTTGTTTTTTATAAATGTTGTTTATTTTTGAGAGAGAAAGCGAGCCAGCAGGGGAGGGGCAGAGAGAGGGGGCAGAGGATCTGAAGCGGGGTGTGTGCTGTCAGCAGAGAGCCCAGTGTAGGGCTCCAACACACAAATTGAGATCCTGACCTGAGCTGAAGTCAGGTACTCAGCTGATTGACCCACCCAGGGGCCCCTGTTTTGTTTTGTTTTGAATTTCCCATCAGCATTTTATTTATTCATTTTTTAAAGTTTAATTTATTATGAGAAAGAGCAAGCGCTCACGAGCAGAGGAGGGGCAAAGAGAGAATCCCAAGCAGGCTCTGCATTAACACAAAGCCCAATATGGGGATTGATCTCATGAACCATGAGATCATGACCTCAACCCAAATCAAGAGTTTGACTTTTACCCAATTGAGCCACCCAGGAGCCCTTACTTGTTTATTATTTATTTTTAAAATTTATTTATTTTGAGAGAGAGAGAGTATCTTAAGCAGGCTCTCCACTGTCAGTGTGGAGTCCAAGGTGGGACTCAAATCACGTGGACTGTGAGATCATGACCTGAGCCAAAATCAATAGTCGGTTGCTCATCTGACTGAGTCATCCAGGTGCTACCCCTCCAATTTGTTTATTTTTAATCGGAAATATATTTGACACTGTTACAGTAAACTATGATAACATTTGTGCAATGGCATACCATGTGGCTAGTAAAAAGATGTGTCTTACCCCTTAGAGAAAACAATATAAGGCAGCTCTATATGTAATGGCCGGCAGTCTCCAGGCTGTGTGGTTAAGTGAAACAAGCAAGGTGCAAAACTCTGTGTGTAGAATACCAGCATTAGGGGCGCCTGGGTGGCTCTGTTGGTTAAGTGTCCGACTTCAGCTCAGGTCATAATCTCACAGCTCGTGAGTTTGAGCCCCACGTCGGGCTCTGTGCTGACAGCTCAGAGCCTGGAGCCTGCTTCAGATTCTGTGTCTCCCTCTCTCTCTACCCCTCCCCAAACGCTGTCTCTCTCTTGCTCTCAAAAATAAATTTAAAAAACATTATAGTACTTAAAAAATACTATCATTCGCATGGGAGAAATAGACTATTTCCAGACACCTATCCGAAGAGTGTGTGTGCGCTTGTGCACACAGTCTCTGGAGAGATGCATAAGAAAACACTCTTTGTTGCCCCCGGGGAAGAAAGGGAGTAGCTGGGGAGGAGGGAGACAGGCTAAAAACACCCTTTTATTGCCTCCCATGTCCTACATATTACATACATCAAAAATAAATGTATTTATTTAATTATTTAAAAATCTATAAAATAAATGAAAGTCCAGAATAAAAAAGCAGTACACGTAGTTTGTGGGATATGGCAAAAACTAGGAAGGTGGCATGTGAAGGCCCCTCAGGCCCAGATTGGGGAAGACACTTTCCCATGAGCACACAGCAGCAAGCAGTGGCCCCCAGTGCCGGCTCCCGGGCCGGGGGACCTGGGGGTAGATGGAAGGAGCCGGCCAAGCCGTCGGCCTCTGGTGGATGGTTGCTTTTTCTGGCCGTGTGGCAGGGTCAGGGGTTGGTCCTTCCTTGAGAGCTGGGGAGTCGTTTGTGGTGGGATTCAGTGAGGACCAGGCCCAGTCTCCTGTTCACAGATGGTCTGGGGGAGCCACCGGGGCGCTGCCCTGGTCCCCGCGGCCACCAGGAACCTATAGGGTGGGCGGGGAGGGGGGGAGCTGTGTGTTTTGGCAGCCCAGCGAGTTCAGCCCTCGATACTTACGGGCCCTTACTGCTGGTCCGGGTTGGTCTGTCCTGTTTGCCCAAGGGGGAGAGGCCAGGGTGGCACACCAGCTTCTCCCAGGGAGGTTAGGGCAGGAAGGCGAGGGCCGAAGGTCGGGCGGGGCTCAGCATTCGAGCTGCTAGGCAACAGACCTGGGCCTGGTCTAGGCCATTCCAGCTTTAATTTGGGGGTGAGGGAGTCACACATCAGATGATCTGCCACCCTATATGAGGTCGGCCAGATGGGGTCACCTGTCCCTTGTTGAAGTTAAGATGGGGCAGGGCTTGTGGGTTGTCACCCCCAACAGTTCTAGAATCAGAGCGAGAGCCAGTGTCTGAGGAAGGAGGGCCGGGGAGTGTGGGAGACCCGCCTCTCACACCACCCTGTTCCCCAGCAGGCGGGGCCAGCCTCGTGGGTTTAATGACGTTCCATATGCTCCCAACGGCCAGCGCTCTCTGGAGGCTCAGTGGCAGGGCTGGGACCCGCTTGTGGTGCCAGCCCCGCCCAGGGTGCTAAGAGCATAAGCTTCTGTCATCCCGTCTGCCCCAGGGTTCAAGGTCGGCCCTGCCCCTTCTCTGCTCTGGTCCTCAAGGGAGTGTCCTCCCAGCCCCCACGGATACCTGTCCTCCTCTGAGCATCTCCATCTGCTGGGCCACAGAACTGTCCAGGCCCCACCCCTTACTGTGCCAGACCTTGGGCCAGGTCCAGATCTTCTAAGGGCTTGGTTTCTTCATCTGTGAAATGGGCTGTCTGGTCCCAGAGTGGAGAATGGGAACCAGCCTGGGGATAAGCAGGAGGCAATCTGTTGGGAAGATTTTTCTAAAATTCTGAGGGAGACCACACAGTAACAAGGTAGCAGTGGGGTGACGTGCAGAGTGCACCCAGGCACTGGAGGTAGGGGGCTCTGGGGACAGCTGGGCCGCTGGGGTGGGTGTGCAGAAATCTCTTCTACCTCTGGGATTTAAACGTTCAGTTCCGACACTCAAGACTGAGGAATAACAAGTAATGTGACGAAGGCCGCATTTGGAAGCCTGGCCGCTGGGTGAACCAGACCCCGAGCCAGTATTTCTGCCCTTGACCTCCCTGCAACAAACAGCCTGGGGTGGGAGCTGCAGGCCTGCGTGGGTGCATGTGTGCGTGCTGCCTGCCCGCGTGCATGCTGTGTGCGTGCTCCCTGCCCGCGTGCGTGCGCGGATTCTGGCGGCAGGCTCTGTGCTTGGTTCCCAGGGCCTGTAGGGGAGCCAGGCACACAGCCGGCCTTCAGGAGACCTTGTTCAGTGACTTTGTGCAGTGGCTCTCCCGTGCCCGCTTTCCAGCGAACCCAAGGCTGAGGGGAGTTAACGCGGTGCTGGGCTCGGTGGAGCCGGGAGGTGCCCCCCCAGGGCCCCCTGAGTGCCGGGGCAGGGGCGGGAGTACAGAGCGGGAATTCCACGGAGCCTAACCCCGAAGCCCGCCTCCTCGGCACAGGGAGGAGGTGGTGTGTGCACTTGTTGTGGCCGGTTCAGGCACCCGAGGCCTCTGTCCCCTGCGCCTTTGTCTCCTGTGACACAATGGGTGGCTTTTTGTCCCCATAAAGTCCCTTTCACTGTAGGGAGAAGGGCCAGGGTGAGGGTGGAGACTGGGCCAGGCCAGGCCAAGTTCTGAGTGTCCTCAGCTGCCCAGATGTGTCCCTGTGAGGGGGAACCCCGGAAGGGCTCACACCGCCCCTGGGCCTCAGTTTCCTGGATAGTGCAGTGGGGAGAAGGGAGTCCTGGGCCTCTTGGGTGGGCCCTTTCCTCACATTGTCTCCAAAACCTTTAGGTTTATTGTCAGCTTTTAAGAAGCTGAAGATTTCACATAGAAATTCAGACTCCTAGCGTCTCTTGAAAACTCAGACTTCCTGGCAACCCTGGGCTGCGTTTCCCCAGGCGCCAGCAGGCTGCTCGCAGCTCCACAGTCCCCACCTGGCCCACCCTGGCCATTTCTGTGACCCACCTGCCTGCCTTGGCTCAGTGTGAGTCCCCAGTGTCCGCCCCCAGCTTCTGAGGTGCTGTCCCTCCTCGTGGCTGCCTTGCTCTGGGGGACGGGACTGTCTGGCAGCCCCTGCAGTCACTCTGGCTGCCTACGGCCGTTACCTTTTTCCTTCACACCATTTTACCTGCAGTGACACACCTGTGAGGTGACCAGGAGAGGTGTACCTGCCCGACTGTCTCACGTGTCAGATGAGGAAACAGATTAGAAAGGTTAGGCGACTCACCCAAGGCTACACAGCAAATCCGCAAGGGGCTGACGTGTCCCAGGAGGTGGAGAGGGGTAGAAGGAGAGCCTCAGTCTCTGGGCGGGAGAGGACTTAGCTTAGTGCTTGGGGCTGCCGGGGTCCCTCCTGTACCAGGGGGCAGGGGCTTGGGGCCCCCCTGGAGGGGGGGTGTGCATTGGGGAGTGCCAGGCCCAGCCCAGAGGGAGCCTCGGAGAACCCTAAGTGCACCTTCCCTGCTCTCATTGAGCGAGGGGTGAGGGGTGAGGGGTTCTGCCCAGGGCCCTTCAACCTGGATGAACAGAGAGTGCACGCCCAGGAGGTGTTCCAGGGCTGGGCAGGGCTGGCCTGCCCTCCGGTCCTGGGCCGCCTCTTTAGATAAGCCTGCTGCCTTATCTGAAAGATGGGTGCAGCGGGCACTTATCACTTACTGCCCCGGTGCCTGGTGCTTAAGGTTAGATACATTCTTTATCTCAGGGAGGCCTCACCCCCCCCTCCCCGGAACTGCACACACTGTTACTACCTCAGCAACCCAGGCAGAGAATGGATTGGAAACTCCATATTCCAGCCTCTCAGACTGATCATTAGAGTAGAACATGTATTGAGTGGTGAGACCGTGTTGGGCATTGATCTAAGTACCGTACATGTATTTTTTAACCTTAGAACTACTCTATGAGGTAGACACGTTTTGAAGATGAGAACATGGGGAGGGGGGTGCCTGCGTGACTCAGTTGGTTAAGTGTCTGACTTCAGCTCAGGTCATGATCTCACGGTTTGTGGGTTCAAGCCCCGCATCAGGCTTGGTGCTGTCAGCTCAGAGCCTGGAGCCAGTTTCAGATTCTGTGTCTTCCCCTCTCTGTGCCCCTCCACCACTCACATTTGGTCTCTCTCTCTCCTTCAGAAATAAACATTTAAAAAAAAAAATGAGAACACGAAGGCACAGAGAGATTCAGCAACTTGCCCTGGCTGACGTAGTAGGAAGTTGGCAGGGCCAGAGCTCGAACCCAGTGAGTTCATAGGCCAATCTTCCATCAAAACTGATGCCAGATTCACACAGTTAAATCAGATCATGATAGCCATCTGCGGCCAAAAGCTGCTCAGAGAGACATGCTGGTTTCCTAGGGCTGCCATAAGAAAATGCCAGAAAGTGGGTGGCTTCAAACAATAGAAATTTATTGTCTCACAGTTCTGGAGGCTCGATGTCCAGAATCACTGTGTTGGCATAGTCGGTTCCTTTTGGAGGCTCTGAAGGAGACCTGTCCCCGCCGGTCTCCTGGCTTCTGCTGGCTGCCACCAGTCATGTTCCTTGGCTTAGAGACTTACCACTCTCTTCTCTGCCTCCATCTTTACGTGGCTTTCTACTTCCGTGTGTCTCCGTCCATTTTCCTTCTTCCTATAAGGACAACAGTCCCTGGATCAGGGCCCATCCTAATCAAGGAATGCCTTTCTGTCTGACATTTGTGATGAATCTCTCCTCTTTGCGGGTGATTTTAACAAAGATATCCCTGTTCTCCAGTTGTTTAGAAATTCTTTTGTAGGTGCAAAGGTCCTGGGGCATGTGTGAAAGTGTCCTTTTTGACAGTCCTCATTTAAAGAGAAAAATCTCTAATCTGAAGTCTTTAGATTTTTTGGGGGGATAAAAAAAAGGCCCGCACCTTCAAGATTTCCAGATAGTTCTCTTTATCTGTAGTGCTTGCCTGAAGGAGGTGTTGCAGGGGATGCATTAAAGGAGTGAGGGGATAAGGCTTGTGTGTGTGTCTGTTTCTCACAGAGAAACACGGGGGCAGATGATGAATGTGTAGGCAAGAGACAGGGACCCAGAGGTAAAGGCCACGTCAATATTGGTTGAATGAATGATCCCAGTGAGATGCACACGCCGAGGCCTGTCCTCAGAGAGAGGGCACCGGAGCTGCAAGGTGACTGTCCTGGACAGAGGGGCCTGGGGAAGGCCCTGGAGACAGGTGGCCTCCTGCCCTCTGCCCCCAGCTACCCACCGCTGTCCTTCTCCTTCTGAAAAGTGGGCTTTACTCTCCTGTAGTGGACCATAGGACAAGACCCCTGGCCCCTTCTTCCCGCTAAGGCATGGGCCCCCAGAAGGAGGGAGAGGATGTCCAGTGTGGGGCTGCCCTGTCCCGAGTGGGGTCGCCCCGAGGCCCTGGGCTGGGGTGCTCCATTTGGATTCTTGGTGGGGAGTGGACGGGAAAAACCAGTCCGTCTGGTTCAGCCGGAGAAGTGGACCTTTGCTTGTTGGAGGCAGAAACCGAGGCCACTCCCAGGGCACAGGGCCAGGGCGGCAAAGCCAGGAGGGACACCAGAAATTCCTGCTGCTTATCCAGCTCTCTCCGAGCTGCGCTTGCTGATCTGGAAAGCAGCGCTGGGCTGGAGGGCAGGGCAGAGCCGGGAGACAGCTCCAGTGTCCTCATTCGTCACGCAGCACTAAGTAACCCTCAGTAGCCTGGGTTCCGGAGGACAGGTCAGGGTTCAAGTGCTGCCCTGCCCTTTAGCCACGGGTGACCGTGGGCGACCATAGGCTCATTTCCCTCTGAGCTTCTATTTGGAAAATAGGGAAAATAAATAGCACCAGCCGATGAGGGGGTTACTGGGAAACAGTGAAATAAAGGGGAGGTGCTTTCCCGAGGTGTGTGTGGCACCGAGCTGGAAGGCAGTACATGGCTATTGTGACCAAATCTAGGAGTAATAATACCGATAATTGATAGGTGTACATTAGGGTAAACCCAAATTGGTCTTGTCTTTCTGTTCTTTCTTTCCTTCTGTCCTTCCTATTTTAGAGAGGGAGAGAGCGAGCACGGGGGAGGGGCAGAGAGAGAGAGGAAGGAAGACAGGATCCAAAGCAGACTCTACGCTGACAGCCCAGCTCGCGGTTCGAACTCATGCACTGTGAGATCGTGACCTGAGCCGAAGTCGGTCACTTAACTGACTGAGCCACCCAGGGACCCCCAAATTGGTCTCTTCTCGATCTTCATTTCACTGCATTTTCTAACTGCCTTTCAGGTAGTTGGAACAGTGCCGCACGATGGCCTGGAGGCCCATAAGGACCCTGCCCCATAAGGACAGTTCATTCTCTGTCCCTGATGTGCCTGGCTCTCACCTGGGAGGGCCCTGCAACGTGCTTCCGCAGGAAGGAATCTGGTGGGCAGATTGGAGTTGCCCCGGACGCTGCACAGAGAGGGAAGGGGGCTCGCCCGGTGTCCCACAGCATGGGCAGGATTGGAGCCTGGGGCTCCACCTCCCCTTCGCAGCGGTGCAGTGGGAAGGAAGCCAACCACACACACCCTGGCCCTGCCTCTCCGGCAGGAGGAGGAGGGGGAGGAGGGAAGGTGGTGCTGGGAGTTGCCCGACTCCGCCCCCGCTTACCTAAGGCCTTCCCTGCCCTGTCCCCGCGAGTGTAGGGGGATGGGGACCAAAATGGCAAGGGTGCTTCGGCGGGCGGCGGGCGGCTAGCAGGTGCCCGGCACTGGCTGTGCCCCAGGGTGGCCTCCAGCTCTCCGGCATCTGGCAGAGGAACTTTTTGGTCCCCGGGGTGGGGTGGGGGGTACTTTTCGTCTCCTGGACCAGCTGCTAGAGGCGCATCTTGCTTCCGAGCTGCTTCTCTGGGATCTAAGTGACAGTTTGCGCATTCTCAGGCCGTGGCAGGGTCACTGCGGGCCCCCCTGCCACGCGGCTGGATGCCACCCGAGGAAGAAGAGGGCAGCTCTCTTGGTGCATCTTCATCAGCAAAGGGGCCTTTCTCTGCAGCCCCATGGTAGCCCCTCCCCGCCTCGGCGGCCAGACAAGGGAGGGCACCTCAGCCCCGGGGTCTTGGGCAGCAGGGAAGAGGGTAGGAGAGGCGTGGGGGCGGCCAGGACGGCTGCCTGTGAGCTGTTGCTTGTGGGCTCTCCTGAGCTCCCCGGGCCGTGCCTCATAGTGTGCCCATTGCTCGGCCCCACGCTGCCAAGTCCCCCAAGCTGGTGTCAGCCTGTCTGTGCAGAATTCCCCGTGGCCCAGAGGGCAGCGTATCCAGCAGAGAAGAATAAAAGCAGACGTTCTGTTGTACCCATTTATATATGTGAACTCCTGGGTCCTTGACGCAGCCCGCGAGGTAGGTGTGGTCGTTAACACTGATTTTACAGATGGGGTGACCAAAGCACAGAGAGGTTGTGAGCTTGCCCAAGGTCACACAGCTGGGAAGGGAGCAGGGTTTAAACCCAGGTAGTGGGCTGCAAGGTCCATGCTATTAGCTGCTTCACACACTGCAAGGATATCAGGACCCACCCTGCCATGTGGGAATGGTGTGAGACTCAGTTTCCCCGTCAGGTGGGGATGGTAACACCTGTATGGAGGGGCAATGAGGAGAGTCAGAGAAGGTGGGAAGGGCTGAGTAGGGCTTCAGGTGGAAGTCACCCTGAGGCCCTGAGTGGGAGGACGGCACAGGCTGTTGGTTTCCCACCTCTGGAATTTGGACTGTGTCCCTCCAGGATGGTGGCGTCACCTTTCAGCAGCTATTACTGAGCCCTTGGCAGGGCCCAGGTCCCGTACTGGCTGCCAGGGTGCAGCTATGGTTGAGACTGTCATTGGCCTGCCCTCAGGGAACTTAGAGTCTGGGAAGGAAACAGTATCCTAGTCCTGGGTGGTGGGTGCTGGCGGGAGGGGGCATGAGAGCACAAAAGAAGGTTCTAGAACCCAGACTGGAGGAGCAGGGAAGGTGTCCCACAGCATGTAACGTGAGACCTGAAAGGAGGAGTAAGTTACCAGGCAAGGGCTTCGTATGTGGTAGTATACAGTGGGAGCTAAATAAATGTTTTTCTTGACTAAATGAGAAATATGTCCTGCAGAGGGAGCCCTGTGGCCTCCAGCCAGAGCAGTGGGGGTTCTGGGGGACTCTGGCCCTGTCTCGTCCCTCCAGGTGCTGGGGCTGCTGGTGTGGGCCCTGATTGCCGATACCCCGTACCACCTGTACCCAGCCTACGGCTGGGTCATGTTCGTTGCTGTCTTCCTCTGGCTGGTGACAGTTGTCTTCTTCATCCTCTACCTGTTTCAGCTGCACATGAAGTTGTACATGGTGCCCTGGCCGCTGGTGGTGAGTCTGGGTGGGAGCGGGGGGTGGGGGGCGCTTCCATGCTGACCCCTCTGCCTTGGGGAGACACTGTGACGGTAGGACCTTCCCCGCATGAGTGGCTCGTGGGCGCTGGCCCTCAGCCAGCTTGCAGGGCCGACTGGGGGATGGAGGACACAGGCTTGGCTTTCTCCGGGGGAGGGACTGGCAGGGAAGAGCTCAAAGGCCATTTGGAATCTTGAAAGTATTTTTCCTTTTTGGGGGGCAGTTGGGCTGCCTGTGTGGCAGAGGGTCTGTCGGAATCTGGCCTCCCTGGGTCTGGAGGCTGGGCTGAGCTGTCCGGAATGACCCGGGACAGGCCCCTCCAGCCCTGGGGAGGGCGGCGTCCCAGGTTCACCCGGCTCAGGCTCCTCGGGACACAGAGCTGAGAGCGTCCCTGGGAAGGACCCCGCCAGACACACACACAGCCGCTGGGCTTTTTTCTCTGACCCGGAAAAGCCCTGCAGCTGGGGTCTGAGGCTTTCAGCGCCGAGGCGAGAGAGGCACGTGATTGTAAGGCAAGCGAGGCTGGGACTAGGCAGCATTGTTTGGAATTCAATGACTTTTTAAACCGAGGAAACGTGAGTCATCCTCGAGACAGAACGGGTTTGTTAGACCTTGACATCACTGGCAGGAGCCAGGCAGCGTTTGTGGCGGGTGCTGGGCTTGCAGGGGAGATCCTGGGATGAGGAGGGGGTGGCCCGACTTCCTGGCTGGGATCCGGCCCCTGCTCTCGGTCCCCGGAGCCTTGAAGAAAGAGATCTCCCGAGATGGCGAGGCCTCAGTGTCCCTGAGCACAGATCTGGGGCTCTGGCCACAGCTGTTGCTGAAGGGGGCCCCCCCTTCCTGGGCCGTGACGGCAAGAGGGTCTCTCTGCTCCTGGGCCCATTAGCAGATAGGGCAGGGGAGGCGTGACTGGGAGCGCCAGAGGGCCATTTTCTGGGACAGGGCCACCAGCCCCCTTCCGGGCTGGGCAAGGGGAATGAGTGAGGTCGATCCGGAGGGGTTCTGGAAGACCTGCCCCCCGTCTGTCCACAGGGAGCCACCTCTCCTCAGCTCCTATGATTAGTGGGAGTGCAGGCCCCCTGGCACCCCAAATCTTGATATTCTTAAAATTGAAAGTTTTATACGAAATCTAATTTTAGAATGTTGGTCATATTTATTTAAAATAACCTTTATTTTTTCTAAATGAATATTTCATTGTGAGCGAGCCAGCAGGCCAGCGAGGGGGTGGGGCAGAGAGAGAGAGAGAGAGAGAGAGAGAGAGAGAGAGAATACCAAGTAGGCTCCAATCTGTCAACACAGAGCCCAGTGTGTGAGATCATGACCTGAGTGAAATCAAGAGTTGGGTGCTTAACTGACTGAGCCACCCAGGCGCCCCTAGAATGTTGGTAATTTTTTTAAAAAACAATCTATAGGTTGAACCAGACATGCCAGAGGGCCACCAGTGTGCAGGGACAGCTAAGCCTGTTTACTGGCCCTGGGGGCCAAGCGTTCGGGAAATGGGACTCGGCCCGAATGTCAGCTGAGGGTGCTGCCTGCCAGTGTGGTCCATAACCCTGCTGGGTCCTGACCCTGGCGTGGGACATGAGGGGCTTTGAGCCGAGGGCTTGGCCAAAAGGCAGCCATAGACTCCTCCCGCTGGGGATAGAGAGGGAGGGGATGCGCTCCCAGGCCCCGCCTCAGGCCCAAGGCCTGTGGTGCCGAGAGGGAGGCCGAGCTCGTGCCGAGCCAACATGGAAGAGCATGGCCTTGGAGTTGTTTAGCTGGGGCTCTCAGAGCGGGCCTTGGTCCATTCGGTCTCCAGCCATGGGGAATGGGTTTTGCCTCTGACTGCCGCTGCTCCTGACCAGGTCACTGCAGGCCTCCCCATCGTGTCCCCTCCCCCCTCAGCCCTGGTGTTTATGCTCCCAGCTTAGGTGGCCACTGGGCTGACCCCATGTGGATGTCTCTTCTCCCTTCTAGTGGGAAAGACCCAGGTCCCCCTCCCCTTCCTTGAGCCCCAGCCCCTGTCCTGGATACTAAAGGCATGTGCTGTTGGGAACCAAGAGGTCCCACACTTACTGGAAGAGTCTGTGGTCAAGCCTGTTCTCCTCTCCCTCCACCCCCCAGTTAATGATATTTAACGTGGGCGCCACGGTTCTCTACATCACGGCCTTCATCACCTGCTCTGCGGCCGTTGAGCTGACAGCCCTGAAGGGCACCCGGCCGTACAACCAGCGTGCGGCTGCCTCTGTGAGTACAGTTCCCAGGGGCGCCTTGACAGTTACAGGGGAGACGACGGGCCAGGCCAGGTCTCTGCCCCAGGACTTCCACCCCTCCCTGGTCTGATGCCAGCACCTGCCACCGCTGGGGTTACCACATTCCCAGGGGCTCAGGGGAGCTGAGCTTTCAGCCTTCTGTATGAACAGCAAAACCCTGAGGAACCAGAAGGCTTGGGAAGTACTTGGTGGTCCAAAGTGGAAGCTCTAGGTTAACCATTGAACTTCATTGTTAACCCAGGTGTTCCACACCGACTGACAGTCATATGCCCCCTTGGAGGACCCGTTAAAAACTGTGGACCCTTCTTGAAAGGGGCGCGTGCAAAACCTTTCATTTTAAACCATTTGGGGGGGATTTACAGGCTCTCTCATGAAGCCCAAACTCAGGCTGTGGCCAGTGACATGCCAGTGAGCCTGCCACACCTCACTCCGAGGGCCCCCGCGCAGACACTTGCTCACAGTGAGGAGGACAGGGACTACCAGTCCCTTTGCACAGACCAGGGGCTAGACCAGGGCTGGAGTTTCCTCCCCCTTCCTGGGGAAGATGGTTTTGAAATCTGTGATAGAGATGTGGTGCTTCTGAAAGCGGCCACAGGTGCTGGTGTTGGCCACCCGTGAATTGATTCCAGAAGATTCCTCAGAACCACAATGTTGACTTTTTAAAAAACGAAATCCCTGATGTGTATCTGACTAGCTCCCACCCCTCGGTCACTCTTTGCACATCATCCCGTCGCCCTGACCCCAGTGGGACATGCCTTGCCTGCGTGGTTCTTAGTGGATTCCCCCACGAGCATGTCATGTTGGCACCCCAGAACCTCGCCCCCCTGGGCACCCCCACAAACACTTGCTAAATGGGTGTGTGGCTGGGTTGAATCAGTGTCGGTGTCCTGGTTAGCAGAGGGGCACTGCTCAAGCTTTCACTGTCTCCTTGGGTCTGAGGGAGGGCAGTCTGGCATCGGGATCCCTGTCACCCCCGCCCCCCAGTGCCACGCCGCACCCCCACTCAGCTCTGGTGTCTTCTTCCTCTTTCAGTTCTTTGCATGTTTGGTGATGATCGCCTATGGAGTGAGCGCTTTCTTCAGCTTCCAGGCCTGGCGGGGTGTGGGCAGCAATGCAGCCACCAGTCAGATGGCTGGCGGCTACGCCTAGGCCCCCCCCACCACCACCCACCTTGGGGCTGAAGGCTGCAGCTGGGTCACCGCGCGGGGCGGCCTGCATGTCCGAGGCCCGAGCCCTTTGTCGAGTCAGCCTGGAGGGGACTACGTGTGCTCCGCTCCACTGCTTAGACCCGGGCTCCTCCTGAGGAATCAGGAGCCTTCCTCTGGTTTGGCCCAAGTTGGCAAGCGCCTGGGCTGGAAAGAGGCCCTGGCTGGCACCGCCTGCCCATCCCCCGTATTTAGTGGACGGTGACGGGGGGGGGGGGCGGAGACGGGGCTCTCCGCTTCTTCTTTAGGAGACTCCGGGGTCCGAGGCTGGGGCCCAGTCTTCTCACCAACACTAAGTACACTAACGAGGACTCAGACCTGCAGCTCCTGGCCCTCCGTAGCACCGGCCTAACACACCCCGTGTATTTACCAACGTCTTTGTCCCGGGACCGCAGAGCAAGCTCTTTGAAACCGGCCACATTCCTTCAACCGCAAGTCTGATCTGACCCTCCCTCCCTCCAGCCGACAGGCTGCTTCTGGGGAGACATCCGAGGAAAGACAGTTCGAATTTCTGACTGCACGGTCCTCCTTTCCTGCAGTTCAAACATACCAGTTTTTGAAATCAATCGGTTTTAAGCAACTTCTCAGTGATTAAAACCCTGGCCAGGTTTCCCTCCATCACCCAAGCCCTTGTTTGTAATATTCCCTTTGGGAACAGCTAACCGTGCCACCTGCTTCCCTGACGCTGTTGATTAGGCACATGGGACATGGAGGAGGGAGGGACTCAAGACCTCGCCTGGTAAGTTGTCCCATGCTTGGTGGTGGCTTGGTCCTCTTTGGATTTTTTTTTTTTTTTTTTTTTTTTTTACCAAAAAAA
>NW_027551573.1:2268254-2278307 GCF_008692635.1 Crocuta crocuta
ATTTTTTTTTTTTTTTTTTTTTTTTACACAAAAATAAAGATGGAAGATCCTATTTGGAAAAGACATTGGGTGATCGTGGTTGTAGATGCTCGTACAGCCCCAGAGGCTGCAGCTAAGTGTTGTGCTGAGAGGCTCCAAATCAGCTTCTGGACTCCGCACCACCCGCTGCTACTTAGACCTGAGGCCACCTGACCACCTTCCTGCTTGCTTTGCCAGGGACGGTCCCCCTTCAGGCCGGCTGTCCTGACAGATTTAATAGCACCCCCCTTTCATTCTCAGAAAGGTGTCCGTTTAACACTAAGCCAGTCAGTCGTCCCAGCTTCAGGCATGTCAGGGTCACCTTGCTGAACTCGAGACTGTCATTGTGTCCCCTGCTGTGAAAGTGTGTGCAGTTCAGACATCACGTCCTCAAAGCGAAGGGCCATGCTGGGTTCAGGCAGCCGGCGGCACAGGTGCAGAGGGGAAGTCGTCCGGCCTGAGCGCAGGTTCAGCCGCCACAGGCTAACATGCTCTGAACAGTAGGCTGAAGGTAGGCATTTAGAATGTGGCCACGGTAGTCAGTAGGCTCCCCTTATCCATGTTCTTGTTTTCTGCGTTTTTAGTTTCTCGTGGCCAGCTGTGGCCTGGGAGTACATGGTCCTCCTCCCGAGGCTACTAGCAGCGTCAGGCTGCACCAGTCACCTCCCCTCATCCCAGCCTGTGGCGAGACCTCACCTCACCTCCTCACAAGAGTACAGGAAGTAAGATGTTTTTTTTTACAGTATATTATAATTATTCTATTTTATCGTTAACCTCTTACCACGCCTTTCTAAAGTGAACTCTATCACAGCTGCGGACGTGCAAGGGGAAATGGTACAAAGAGGCTTCGGTACCATCCGGGCTCTCAGGCACCCCCGGGGGGCGGGGGGAACTGCTCCAGGACGGAGGGACAGGGGTAAGTCAGACGCCCACGTCCAGTCAGCCTGGGACAGGCCCCTGGCCTGCATCCTGGTGTGGATGCTGACAGCATCCCTTGTTACTCTCAAGTGGCTCAGAATCTGGTAAATCAGTCATTCCAGGATGAAACCACAAGGAGACTGTTCAGTTTTAAGATGAACTCATTTTCTTTTGACTTCCAAGGAGACAAAGTCCTAGAGAAGTCTTAGTGGTTTCTGACCTGCTAACACACAGCCTGCCGGACCGCAGATGTTCACATGGTCCCTTCAAACCACCACCTTTTGGTTAGGCCGGTGCCTGCCCGATCCTTAGACCCTGCGGTTTAGGTGAATACTGCTTCCCAGGGGCAGAGGTCACCGAGGCCACGCGGGACATTGGGCTTTCTCACCCCAGGCCAGCCCTGAGCCCCATCAAAGGTGGCACATGATGACGGAAGCTCCTGTGTGGACAGAGACAGGTTTCTGGTCTGTTTTATAAAATCAGAAAGCCTGTCTTAATATTAAATAAGCAACAGGCTGGCGTTTGCTCTGCTCTCGTTCATTTTTTAGAAGTCCACATTCGTGGCTTTTCTCACCCAGGTAGACAAACCCAAGGGTCTTCATCAAGTACTTCAGACGGGCCCAGCCTACAGTGAGCAGCCCGTTTGTGTAAAAAGGGCAGGAAGGGAAAGCAAGGCCAGGAGAGGCAGTACTGGAAGAAGGGAGTTTGAAGGACCAAAGCAGCAGTGACCCGAGGGCAGCGGCGACGGTAAAGACGGGAGGGACTCGTGAAGAATGATCGCTCTGGCAACACGCCTCCAAGCTTACTCGTGGTACAAAAGTATTTAATAAGCGCCACGCATCAGTACAGAAAACAGTTTACAGCTCATACTTCAAAACCAGAACAGCTGACTGAAGTCAGTATAGTCTTATTTTTACTTAAAAAAGATGTATGGAAGGTACACACTGAGAATTGAAATTCTATGTTTTTTCTTTCTAGAGATGTGACATCCATGTTTTCTGGTAATTTCTAGGAGACACTGTGCTAAGTCAAAGCGTACATATGCCAGTAAAGCTGTCTGCTCTCTCCTCATGCTGAGCCAGCCCAGCGCGCCACACCACGGCCTTGGTAGGGAGATCCTGACAGCGGGAAGGAGCACAGAGCTCCTGCCCCAAGAGAAAACCTAACGAACGGATTTACACAGAAAGGGCTTGAGCAAACCTGCACGAACATTTAACATGCTGTAAGAAAGGGAGCCCGTTTAGCCTACTCCCAGCATAAGCACACACACATCCAGTCAACTAGGAACGTCAACGTAGAAAGCGTCTTTGCTTTCACAGCACTAATAGCTAAAAAGCACACGGTATATAATACTTTGATCTTTAAGTGGGTAATCATGGAAGTTCCAAGATTGTAGCCACTAGGTTAGCCTGAGTACTCATCTAGAAAAATAGTTTTTTAGAAATGCTTAAAAGAATTCTAGAACCAGACTACATCAGGACCAGCAGAAGACAGGCAGGGACTGCCGAATGTAAGACAAGGAAGTGATTTTCACATGTGGCTTCAGGTAAGGGACAGCTCTCGCTTATTCCTACAGCCAGGACCAGCTGGGAGGCGAGCTGCGGCCGGGGGCAGCTGGCTGGAGGGACAGCCTAGAGACATGTTCCCACACTGGTAACCCCCGCCCCCCGCCGAGGCTGCAGGACTGACACGGACGCACACAGGAAGCTGTGAACACACAAAGTCTGATGGACATGCGGAGCCAAAGAGGGCTGGAGGTGGGGGGCTTCTTCCACATGCTGCTGCCCTACCAACATCTGTGCTGGGGAAGAGGCCCCGGGGAGACGCCGGCCAGGCCTGCGCCCCAGGAGCCTGACTCGGGGCCGAGAGATGGGTGGACTTGGGGAGGGGTGCCAGAACTCCCGAACATAAGGTGCTGCGGGGGCCCAGGAGGGTCAGACGATTGTGTTCTGACCCATCATCAGTACTTAGCGTCAGTGAGGAGTTGTGGGCCGGAGCCAGCCTTCCTGAGATGTGTTCCATCACACAGCCCCAGCCTCCTCCAGTCTGCTCGGTTGGCCACGTCCAGAAAGATACCAGTCCCCCCACGGGTGGGACCTAGTGCCGCAGGTCATTCTGGGAAGATGGCATGGGAGATGATTTGCACAATGAAGTCACCACTAAACCACTGCTTAAATCCAGTCCCCGGCCTTCTTTTTCCTGCATGAGAAAAAGAATCCAAAGTGGCAAGGAATAGGGAAAACACTGGAGTCCTTTCTAGCTCAGAACCCTGCGTGTGGCATGGGGGCGGGGGGCCCACAGGAGAGGGATGGGGTTATTCTGCATTCTTGTTCAGCATTGGCCCACTCATAAAAAAGTGTTACCTCTCTTCACTGAAAAATACTACTTTTTCCCTATTAAGAGCCTGCATTACAAGAAAGGCAAGGCAGTTGGACCTGCTTTTTGGTTTTGTCCTTCTGAGGATTTAGGGACTAAGAGGTAACTGGGCCCTGTTTCAATACAATGAGAATGTGCTTCCTCAGTAAAGGCCCTGGGTCCTGGCCAGTCGCGGGGAGAAACCTGGCAGCTGGCCTACCAGGGACTATCTCCGTGGTTCCCTGTGGCTAACGACACAGGCCAGGGTAACTTACTGCTCTGTAGTCCAGAAACATTTCCTTAAAGGCCAGAAAATCTGTGAATGTGAGCAGCATGTCAAATATGTCACCAGCCACCTCATCTTTATGATGCCTGCAAAAGAAAAGGATGGCTGTCTCATGAAAGACCGAAACAGAGTCTGTCTCAAGATTCCATGTGAGGATTTTAAGGCCCTCCCACCCGCGACCTAACTGCCACGTGCTGTAAACCTTCATGGTCAGGCAATGAAATAAGACGGTCTTTTTTCAGAGTGAAGAGGGGAAAAAGGGAAAACAGATAAAAATGCAAGTTCAACTCACTGCAAAGTTGTCGTGAATGCTGCCATGTTAAATCCAGGAATCCGCTCCAGCAGCTGTTCTTCAATATACTTTTCTACCAAAGAAATCTGTAACCGTGGACGGGATCTTGGTTTTAGGAAAACCAAGCTGCTTTTCAGAAAGCCCGGCCTCGAGCCCTTTGCAGACATTTCCAAAGGGGCTATTTTATGTGCCATGCTCCTTGCTGAGCGCTGGGCACACCAAAGAGAACCAGAGTACAGTGCCTGTCCTCAGTGGGCATGTGCCCCGGCCCACCACGGGAGGGAGGCATCTGCAGGTAATCACACCGTGACACAATGGTGACACGATGAACGCACTAAAGTAGCAGAGACTGAACAGCAGGCTCCCGTCCCCCAGGGCAGGAAGCAAGCACTGAACTGGGGCCTTTTTTCCTGGATAGATGGAATCTGGGCAAAAAGAGTGTACGGGGGACGCCTGGGCGGCTCGGCTGGTTAAGCGCCCAGACCGCTTCGGCTCAGGTCACGGTCTCGCAGTTTGAGGGTTTGGGCCCCGCGTCGGGCTATGTGGAGAGCTCAGAGCCTGGAGCCTGCTTGGGATTCCGTGCCCCCCGTCCCCCAAAAATAAACATTAAAAATGTTTAAGAAAGGAATATACCAAGAAGCATACCGTTGGAGGTAATCGAAGGTCCTCGTTGTAAGCGGAGGCTTGACTGGAAGAAACCGCTGAGTAGGCCACACTTCTAAGGTTAAGAAAGTGCTCGAGGCGCAAACCTTTTCTCAGACGAGTGAGATTGTTCCAGAGCAATGGGAGGACCCAAGGGTTCAAAGCTGAGACTCCTGGGTATCTAGTCTTGGTTTTTGCTTCTACCTAACGGTCATGCGCACCTGATTATATTACATGCAGATGACCCTTGAACAGTTAAGCGTTTGAACTGCATGGCTTCACTTATACTTTCTTTTGAGAAGTACAGGACAATACTGTAAACGTATGCTCTCTTCCTGATGATTTTAGTAACCTTTTCTCTAGCATCCTGTAGTAAGAATATAGTAATATAGAATACCTATATAAAATATGTGTTTATCAACTATTTCCATTATCGGTGAGGCTTCCAGTCAACAATAGGCTCCTAGTACTTAGGTTTTTCAGAGTCAAAGGTTATTTGCAGATTTTGTTTTTAAAAAAATTTTTTTTAAAAGTTTTCGTTTTTGAGAAACACACTAGGGGCAGAGAAAGAGAGGGAGACACAGAATGGGAAGCAGGCTCCAGGTTCTGAGCCCGACACGGGGCTCAACCCATGAACTGTGAGTTCATGACCTGAACTCAAGTCAGATGCTTAACTGACTGAGCCCCCCAGGCACCCCTGTACATGGATTTTCAATTGTGCAGGTGTGGGCACCCTAGTCCTCATGTTGTTTAAGGGTCAACTGTAGTGTGTCCAAATCAAAAGGTCAATATATTGTATATGAATGCAATAGACATATGGTCTAAAATATATATACACATAGAGTACATGAATGCAAAGTATAGTGAACTCGTATACTGTAACTGAAAATGGGATTATGATCAAGCCAAATGTTTTTTTTTTTTTTTAAAGTTGGAGGGACACCCGGGTGACTCAGTTAAGAATCTACTCTTGATTTTGGCTCCGGTCATGATCTGAGTTTGTGGATTTGAGCCCTGCCTTATACTGTGTACTGATAGTATAGAGCGGGCTTGGGACTCTCTCTCTCCCCTTCTCTCTGCCCCTCCCCTGCTCACTCTCCTTCCCTCAAAAGAAATAAACAATAAAAAAAAAAAAAGTAGAAGCTGGACAAAAATCATCAAACGCCCCCAAGAACTGCAAAAGAAGCAATGGGAGAGTCTAACTAGAATTCCTGGCTGTTACCGGTGGCAGTTTCTAAAGTCCACCAAATGTTAAATTAATATCTTAAAAAATTTTTTTTACTGTTTACTTTTTTTGGAGAGAGAAAGAACACAAGCAAGGGAGGGACAGAGAGAGAGGGAGACACAGAATCTGAAGCAGGTTCCAGGCTCTGAGCTGTCAACAAAGAACCCAACAAGGGGCTTGAACCCACAAACTCAGAACATGACCTGAGGCCAAAGTTGGATACTTAACTGATGGAGCCACCCAGGTGCCCCAAATGTCAACATCTTTCAATTCTAAATTCATGTTTTAAAGAAATTCTAATCTCTGGGGAAAGAAACAGAAAACTACTTACATATTCGTTAAAAATAGGTGTGTAGGTGAGTTTATTTTCTTCGGTGTCTTCAAACTCCTGGTAGTACTTGTCCATGAAATTCCTCTGTAATAACTGGAACTCGTCGTCTGAACCACAATAGAAAAATTTGATTCTTTTTAATGGAGACTACAAACCATTATAATTTATAAACAGGCCAGAATTCTACGTCAGCAGAACCGCTTTCATAATGGTCAGTGTCTAGAAGGAAAGCTAACAGTGTTTTAGGGAAAGGTTTAACAGGACACCAATGTTCAAATAGCCCAACCGGTCTTTTTATTTATAATACATATTAGTATTTTAAAAAGTGATGGGGCGCCTGGGTGGCTTAGTCAGTTAAGCGTCCGACTTTCGCTTAGGTCATGATCTCGCGGTTCGTGGGTTCGAGCCCCGCGTCGGGCTCTGTGCTGACTGCCAGCTCAGAGCCCGGAGCCTGTTTCAGAGTCTGTGACTCCCTCTCTCTCTCTGACCCTACCCTGCTCACGCTGTCTCTCTCTAAATAAAACATTAAAAAAAAATTTTTTAAAAAGTGATAAAATATTTGCTAAATTCACTTTTTTTTTTGCTGCAAGCCTTCTAACATGTCTCATAAAGTTTAAGAAACATATCAAATGCAGTATGCTAAGAAACCAAGAGTCACATAATGCACATTTTTCTAAGTCCCACATTTAATATTCCACATGTCAATGAGTCTTCAAGGAAGGGGGGGGGGAGGTGAAGCTTTCTATTAAGAGTCTAGCTACCTCCTCACCCTCATACCTCTATGGTTCCTGCGTGGCAACTGACAGTTTGAAATACATTAAGTATTTTATTTAAGTTATATTTTATTTTATTTATATCCAAGTTAGCATATAGTGCAATGATTTCAGGAGTGGAACCCAGTGATTCATCCCCTAGGTATAACACCCCGTGCTCTTCCCAACAAGTGCCCTCCTTAAGGCCCCTTGTCCATGTAGCCCCCCCCCCCCCCCGCCAACAGCAACCCTTGGTTCTCTGTGTTTAAGACTCTCTCATGTTTTGTCTCCCTCCTTGTTTTTATATTATTTTTACTTCCCATCCCTATGTTCATCTGTTTTGTATCTTCCGCATTTGAGAGAAGTCATAGTTTTGTCTTTCTCTAATTTCGCTAAGGATAATACAAACTAGTTCCATCCACGTAGTTGCAAATAGCAACGTTTCATTCTTTTGATTGCTGAATACTACTCCATTGTGTGTGTGTATGTGTGAATATATATATATATATTTTTAATGTTTTATTTATTTTTGAGAGAGAGAGACAGCATGAGCAGGGGAGGGTCAGAGAGAGAGAGAGTCCCAGAATCTGAAACAGGCTCCAGGCTCTGAGCTGGCAGTCAGCACAGAGCCCGATGCAGGGCTCGAACCCACAAACCGTGAGATCATGACCTGAGCTGAAGTCGGATGCTTAACCGACTGAGCCACCCAGGCGCCCCTGTGTGTGGGTGTATATACATATACACACACACACACACACACACACACACATCTTTATCCATTGGATGGACATTAGGGCTCTTTCCATACTGTGGCTATTGTCGACAGCACTGCTATAAACACTCGGGTGCATGTGCCCCTTTGAAAGAGCACACCTGCATCCCTTGGATAAATACCTAGCAGTGCAGTTGCTGGGTCGTAGGGTAGTTCTCTTTTTATTTTTTTTTAATTTTTTTTTTTTTAATGTTTTATTTATTTCTAGGAGAGAGAGAGAGAGACAGCGTGAGCAGGGGAGGGTCAGAGAGAGAGGGAGTCACAGACTGAAACAGGCTCCAGGCTCCGAGCTGGCAGTCAGCACAGAGCCCGACGCGGGGCTCGAACCCACGAACCGCGAGATCATGACCTAAGCGAAAGTCGGACGCTTAACCGACTAAGCCACCCAGGCGCCCCATGTAGTTCTATTTTTAATCTGAGGAACCTCCACACTGTTTTCCAGAGTGGCTGCACCAGTTTGCATTCCCATAAGTTCACCATTTTAACTTCTTCCCCACCCCCCGGAGAGCACAGAGGGGTGCGGGGGTGCAGAGGGAGAGAGAGAACCCCACGAAAGCTCCATGCCCAGTGGGGAGCCCGACTGTGAGATCATGACCTGAGCTGAAATCAAGAGTCAGACGCTTAATCACCGGAGCCACCCAGCGCCCCTAAGTGTGGTTTGGTGGCATTAGGTACGTTCCCATTGTTGTACAACCGTTACCACCATCCTTCGGTCCATCTTAAACACACCCATACAGGGTGGCTTGGAAAGTCCTCCACATTCCTTTCCCACAAAGGAATGAAATGGTTCTCTTATTTGAGTACGATTTCAGCAGCTGTGGTGGAAACTAGTGATTAAGCATATGGGCTCTGATCCTCGCTTAGCCTTGTCAATTGTGTGACCTTGGGCACATTTCTTAGTTCGTCTAAGCCCCAATTTCGTCAGCTAGAAAATGAGAATGCTCAAAAAAATTAAAAAATTAAAAAAAAAGAAAAATAAAAAAAGAAAATGAGAACGCTCCTAGTACCTAACGCATAGGGTTGTCAGGTGGAACACAGATGAGGGTTGACTGGCTTATAGCAAACACCTGAATGTGAGAGAACAGGGAATTTTAACAAGTGCATAGACTATTACTTCTAAAAATAAAAGGAAAGCTTCACAAATGACCTAGACTTTAGGATAAATAACCTGAGGTCAAAAAAGGCTCCTTTTCCCATGGCGTACAGGGTGCCCAAAGGACAAAAGAATTCAAAGTATTCCTCAGAAATCTTCAGCTCCACACAGGACAAGGGCTTAATAGTGAAACACCTGTATTTGGGGCCTTAAGGGCATGAGCTTTTTTGGGACCTGAAGATACAAAAGTGCGGGTCGGTGATTTTCAGACTAAACTAGACCAAGAAACACCACCAGTACCGCCACACGAAAGGCTGCTTCTTTGCCCAAGTCTCGGAAACCTCACACAAAAATTTGCTCAGTTTTTCCTTCCCACAGATTTGTCTTAAACCTCGGGTCTGAGCACACCACAGAATGCACCAACAGGAACTCAGGACCCAGGAAAATGCGGAACCAGCTGAAGCATGGCCCTTTCTTTCCTTCACGGACACGTGTGCTAGCATTACGGCTTGATGCTGTGGTTTATGGCACAAAAATGTTAAAACTCAAAACTAAGAAAACGGAATTCCTCTTACACTTTGAATAAGTCGCTCCTGAAGTTTTGCCCTGAGGCCCATAACGTCCGGGGCCCGTTACCTGGATGGCTCCCTTACAGGATCTGAATCTATGATTATTAGCTGTTAAAACAGAGTGAGAGTGTCTGCCTCTAACATCACTTAATCGCACTTAACAGGAGTCTGTGCTACATTAAAAACTATATGCAGCTTGCTGTTTTCTCTCAAAATTAACCTTCCAAGCTGCAAAGCTCTAAGGACTAAAGAGCGCACAGGTTAGACTGTGGCAAGCAAACTTACCCATGATAATGTCCTCTAAATATCCAACCACGGCATCAAATTCTGCATCGGAGTCGGAAGAGCTGAAAAATAGACCCGGATTAGGTGCGGTTTCAAACAATTCGCTTTAAATACAAATAATTTTCAAAGAGGTGCAAAAATAAAAGGACAGAAAAATGAGCTTCCCATCACCCCATTAGGAATAATTATCTAATGCAGCGATTCCAAACAAGAAAACAGATTTTTGTGGCATCAGGGTTCAGTGGCTCCACTTTCAGAAAACCTGCTATGACACAAGGAGCTACAAAAGGGACCTATAAAGGGGGCAACGGCTCGCACCGCACATCTTCAGGCTCCTCGTATTTATGTATTTGCTTCGGGTTTACTCCCGCATCTTCACTCTCACCCCACACCTATCAGCTAGTGAGCGCGAAACTGGCCAGGGGGCGATTGGACTGGAGGTGGAGGTGGTGGAGGGTCCCGTGGTCGGGCCTCGGCCGCTCAAACCTGGTTTCTGCTGACGACTAAGGGTCGAA
>NW_027551573.1:2278315-2363167 GCF_008692635.1 Crocuta crocuta
CGCCGCCGCATCCACGCGCGGGGCGAGCAGGCCCCTCGGCCTCCTACCCCGCCCGCGGCCCGGGCCCAGCCTGCGCTCCGCTCCTTACAGCCCCAAACGGCATCTGGGAGGCCTCGCCGCCAACGCCGCGGCCGCTCACGGCCCAACAGACTGGGCCCTGCGTGCGGGGCCCGTGCCTCAGGCTCACCGGCTGGGGCCCCCGGCCNCAGTTACCCACAGCGCGGCGCCGCGCCCCGCCCCCCGTCACCATGGCCACCGCACCCGTCTGCTGCCTCGTGGCTCCCAAGAGCCAATCACAGGCGCGCGCTGCCCGACGCCAGGGGCGGGACAAAGGGAGAGGAAATGAGGAAAAGAACAGAGAGAGGCTAGGGGAAGCTGCTGGGCTTCAAGAGGCACCCCTGGGCTTTACTGGTGTGTTCTCTCGCTGTGTGCGAGTTGAGTCTCCTATGGCCCCCATTTTAAGGAGGAAGAAATCGAAGCTAAGAGCCTCAATTTCCTCACTTGCAACTTGTGGATAAATTACAGGATTTAAGAAGATTAAATAGTTTAAAGCGGGTTGTAAGAGCACTGTGAACTGCCTATTTCTTGAGAGCCAATCCCTTAGTTTTTGAATCGGATAATGCAGACCTCCAGCCTGCATGTTCCTAGATGCCGGCTTCCATGTTCCCAGTTGCCGATTGGGGTTTACAAGATAGTTACTCCCTTTCGGGGGAGGAAAGCCCCACTGCAAGAAGTAGACGTCTTGTAACTTACATCACGAAAACAGTATTCTCACACACACACACGCAACGCACATAAACATTATCTGGCAGTTATTAGTTTCTTGGCTAATTGGGCAAGATAAAAGTGGACACTTTGGACAACGGAACCAGAAATCGGATAATTTTGTTTCAGGAAAACTCCCCTCCCAAACTGCCAAATTTTGCGAAAGGATTCCCTAGAACTGATTTCTCTTTATTGGATCGCTAGACATGTCCGGTTGCATTATACCTTTGGGCCAGATGTATTCTATGTCTGGAGCATTTAAAGTCTGACTTGGGTTTGATCTGAGGGTCAGATGGCCAGCCTGAATGGATTGACGTTTTGAATGGACATAAAATAGATATCAGTGGGATCTGGAACTAAAAATGGTTACCAAGACATAGTTGTATCCAGGGCAAGTGAGATCAGTTCTTAGAGGTACTTACATATATACTCAGCACCAAGTAGAGGACAGGTGACTGTAAAGGTTTGTTGATTAACTGGACTGAGTTATATTTAAGTCAAGCGCTGGTTTTGCAGCTCAAAGCAAACTCAGCAAATTTCCTCATGACCTATTTTCTCTATAAACCACTTATTTCTTCTGGACTAAATGAACTTGCCCACCCTTTCCCTACTTCTGAATCACACATTGGATCAGAATAGAGGAGGAAACTATGATTTCATCTGTTGCTGGTTATCTGTTGGTGTTACAAACCACCCGAAACTTGCGTAGCTTAAAACAACTATTGTGCTCACTAATCTTCAATTTGGGCAGGACTTGGTAATGACAGCTAGCCTCTGTTCTACTTGTCATCAGTTGGGGCAGCTTGAGTGGGTCTAGAGGAGCCTCTTCCAACATGCTCACTCACATGGCTGGCAAATAATTGTTGGCTCTTGGCTGGGAGCTCAGCTGTGGATGTTGGCCAGATGGCTGGTGGTTGGAGGGGAGGAGGTCCTCAGTTTCTTTCCATGTAGGTCTTCCCAGAGATGTGTGGGTTTTCTCACACCATGGTGGCTGGGGCTAAGAACAAATATATCGAGAGACAGGAAGTGGAAGCTACCAGTCACTTAAGGACTGGGAACTGGCACAGTCTCACTTCCACTGAGTTTTATTGGTCAGACACAGAACCCACCCAGATTTTAGGGGAGGGGACATAAACTTCAATTATAGATGAGAAGGCTATCAAAGAATGTGTGGCTATTTTTAATCCACTTCATCATGTCTGGCCTTAAGAACAAATGGGTATAAAGATAATAATAATAGGTACCCATATACTCGGGCATGCACCAGTTACTGTGCTAAACATTTTTTAAATATTTGAGTGTCCATGTGAGCAGAGTAGGAGGGGAGAGAGAGAGAGAATCCCAAGCAGGCTCTGCATTGTCGGTGCAGAGCCCAACTATGGGCTCAATCCCACAAATCATGAGATCATGATCAGAACCAAAATCAAGAGTTGGAGGCTCAACCGATTGAACCACCCAGGCACCCTGTGCTAAAAATTTATAAGTAGGTTGTCTCTTTTTGAAATATTTGAAACTCTATGAGAAAACAAAACAAAAAAACCACTCCACAACTCCTGTGAAGTATTATAATCTTCATTTTAGAGATTACGAAACAAAGGCTACGTGGCATCATGGAGCTGGAACTGGGTCCAAGCTCACACCCAAGGGCATGTTTTAACCATCATGCTATAAATAGCTCCGATTCCTGAGTTGTCAAACAATACTCCTGCAAATCAGAACGTGATGTTTTTCTGCTGAAAACAGAATGGTGGCCTTTAAAGAAAAAAAAGAAAACTTAAATATATTAAATATTTTTAATTATCATTTCTTAAATCCTTTGATTGTGGGTTAGCATTAAAAATTTTATTTTAGGGGTGCCTAGGTCTGGGATGCTCAGTCAGTTAAGTATCTGACTTTAGCTCTGGGCATCACCTTATGGTTTGAGAATTTGAGCCCTGCGTTGGGCTCTGTGCTGACAGACCAGAGCCTGGAGCCTGCTTCCGATTCTGTCTGTCTCTCTGTCCCTCCCCTGCTTACTCACTCTTTCTCAAAATAAACATTCCTGCCTGAGATTCTTGGTCTCTCTCTGCCCCTCCCCTTGTTCTCTCTCTCTTTCAAATACATTTTAAAAATTGTTTTATTTTAGAGAGTGAGCATGAGCAGGGGAGAGGGGCAGAGGGAGAGAGAGAATCTTAAGCAAGTCCATACTCAGCACAGAGCCCAACACAGGGCTCGATCTTACCACTGCAAGATCATGATCTGAGCTGAAATCAAGAGTCAGACTAAGCCACCCAGGCACCCTGACAATACAAATTGTTTTATGTGAATAATGGACAGTCTTGGAAAGAGCTGATCTTACGTGGATAGTTTCATGGATACAAATTCAAGATGTTTGAAATTCATGCAAAAGTCATTTTCTGCAAATGAAATTGACTTCCGTGATTGAATCCTGTTTCCTGGTGTGCAAATGGCACCATAACTTTACCTTGCTTTATCAATCTCATTCCAAAAAGATGGCAATTCACTAAAGCCTTTTTTTTTTTTTTGGCTGGAACCCTGGTAGCATTACCCCAATGAATCATTGGAGAAATGCCATTACTTAAACTTTTCTCCTCTCTAGCACAATATATCATCAGTAAAAGCCTAGCTTTCAATTTTTTTCATTTTTTTTTCAATTTCTCTTAAAATGCTTACATGCAGTGCAGAATATAAATCTACTATTTATTCTCTTCCACATTGCTTGCTGTTCCCTGGTTTTCTCTCATGTATGTGGTCTTTCCCTTTGAAGCAGCTCCAAGATTACAACTTTGCTTCCATCCCAAATACCTTTATCAATATTGAAGTCCTTTTGTCTTATGGTCTAGCAGTTAAGAATTGGAACAGACCATCTTACGAACAAAATTCAAGGGTAGATTTCTAGAAAGCTAGCAGGCTCCTGCATTCCTTTGATGTGTGACAAATTACCTATTAATTCTGTCTACTATATCTCCACTGAATTTATAGACCACCTGCACCTTTCTGCTGGGCTTCAAAGTCTCTCTAGTGGTCTATTTCCATATTTTGCTTGTCCTCTGTCCTGTACCCCGACCCCACACCTCTCTTTTCCATTCTCCACATAGAAGCCAGAGCTATCTTTTAAAAGGATTTAACAAAAACACTTTCATGCTTCAACTCTTGCTTTCTATTGCACTTGGGATAAAAAACAAAATCCTTAATATGGCTTCGCAAGCAGTCTCCTGAGCTCTCCAACAAGGGACCATAATATTCTACCCCCTCGTTCCTTTCTTACTAGCTATGGGGGCCTTCCGTCGGATCCTGAGGCTGAGCTCCTTTTCTCCTCAGGCCTTCACCTGGAATGCTGTGTCTCCATAGCTACATAGTTCTGGAAGCTTGTTCTCAGTCTCTCTGCCTGGCCATGTCCTACTTTTTCCTTGAAGTTTTTACTAATATTAGTTCCTCAGGGAGGTTTCTTCTGCCCTTTCGACCCATCTAAATTAAGTCCCCCTCATTCTCTCTCATAGCACCCTAATCTTTTCTTTTAAGGCGTTAACAAACAGAAATATATTGGCTTCTCCCCACTACCAGCAGCTCCACGAACAGATCTGTTCTGTATTCCACTTAGGCACAGTACCCAGAACATACAAGGTGCTCAATAACGATCTGTGGGATGAGTAAGTGATTACCCTTGCTTCTTAATTCTAATACTTGATTCTCTCCTACCTTGGAAAGTAGCCTCATCAGAGAGGATGAGGTCTTGGGACCTTGGCAGCAGGCCCCAATGAAAGTTGTGAAATCAGGGGCGCCTGGGGGGTTCAGCTGGCTAGGCGTCCGACTTCAGCTCAGGTCATGATCTTGCATTACTGTGAGTTCAAGCCCTGTGTCCAGCTCTGTGCTGACAGCTAGTTCAGAGCATGGAGCCTGCTTCGGATTCTGTCTCTCTCTCTCTCTCTGCCCCTTCCCACTCATGCTCTCTCTCTCTCAAAAATAAACATTAAACATTTTTTAAAAACTTGTGAAACCTTAGTCAAAAAAGGCAACAAATGTTTTATTTCTTCAATGCAAATTACTGTATTCACCACAAGCTAAAGAAGAGAACATATGTATATATATATATTTATATATATATTTGAATTTACGGAAGACTAAAGACATGGAAAAAAATCCAGCACCCCAACAAGTACGGCCAGGAAGGAAATCATCTCTGTAATAGGACAGTTTAATGAATTACAAACAAGAAAGGGTGGGAGAGGAGGAAAAAAAGATGTGCATTGAGTTTAAGACACTGTAAAACTCAGAAGACATATTTACTATTCAAGTATAAACTCAGTAAGGACTTGGCATAAATCGAAAGGCAGCTGCTGAGGTACACCATTATAAAATAAGTTCTATGGATTTACAATTCTACCTTCCAATTTTCTGGGAGAAAAAACCCAAACTCTTGAAGGTCTTCACCAGAGGCCCTGAGAGGGATTAACACTTTTGATGAAGACATAGTCAGCAATCCATGATTGAATTTACTATTCAAAAACAGGTATTTATTTAAAACAACAGGAATACGTGCTCTCAGACTGTCCTCTAAGAGTTTTTGAGACTGTTAGTTCAAGAGTTTCAAAGTATATTACCTCCAGAAACAATACTGATTAAAAAAAATTTTTAACAAAAACCAAAAAACCTGATTTGATGGTACCTTAAAAATATCCTAAATACCAAATTTTCTCCAGTCTAACATCGCAATTAGTTTAAGAATTCCTCCTGCATTGTTAAAACGTGTTTTCCTCACAAAATGCGGATACTGAAACTGGATAGAAACACCATGAATGTGAAAATACACCAGTTTTCTGCAGTTAAAAAAAAACTACAATGTTCTTTGGAATCACGGAATTATCAAAAATTGGGTTTTCTCCACAGTCTGTGCACCTTCTTTCTGGCCCTCCATGTTGCTTGTAGTATTGACCTGTGTGGTTCTTGCTTATAGATTCAAGTTTTGCAGGGCAATATCCGCACTTAACGCACCAGGGTCTCTCTGACCGGTGGGAAGTTATGCTTAACCCAGAACTGCTGTCATTTACTTCTCCATAATGACTTCTGCCCCAGATAAAAACTTTAGACCAGGAGAGAAAACATCCCGTTAGACATTCACATGAACCCAACATGGAGAATTCCGGTGTGGTCTCAGCACTCAGGAGGGCACTGTCTCCTAGGGTGTCCCATGGAAGTACCACAGGCCTGGCTATTAGCACTTGGCTTTCCTTGGCCTTAAAAGGAATTTCTCAGGGCTGGCAAGTTGGGTTAGATTCTAAGAGAATTTTGTCTTTGACAAACTACCATTTTTAGCATAAAATCTGGCCATGGCTATAAGTTTCAATGTGCGCACAACTGATTAGAGATGTTTTTTTTCTTTGTTATTCTCTTCAACATTGGCTGGAATTGAGTAGAAATAAGTCCATGATGACTCTTCACGTGTGTCATGAAATATGAGAAATCTGTCTGACTCTAGACACTATTTCTTTGCGACACAACGGGCAGGTCTCCAGTTGCAAGGCACAATCCATGCACAGGTCACTGAGGAGAAAGATACAAGGGCCAGTTAGGTTAATGCTTCAGAAGGTCAAACTGACAATGTGCCGACTCAATCAATCTAAATATTAACAAGCTGGTTAATTCAAAGGGTGATCATTACATATGGTTAAAAAACGAAGTAAATACGTGGACAGGAAGTCTCCCTCTCATTTCTGTTCCTCCATCATCCTCTTGTGAGGAATAAGTAAAAAGTTCAAGTACATTCTTCCACAAAGTCTGCACCTACATGGCAAAAGCTTACAGCTGTGTGTGGTAGGTGGAAATACGATGTGGCTGATTTCCCAGATGGCTAGCCGCTTACCCCAGTACCAAGCAGTCATCTTGCACTGCAGATCTGACAGGAGGCCTTTACGTGTAAAACTTTCATTTGTGGTTAGCTCTGTTTCTGGGTTTCTCTTCTGTTCCATGGTTCTGCCATTCTTTTTATTCACTGGGCGTGAACCATAAGTATTTATTTTAATATGTCTTAAGATGGGGTCGGTAGTCGGGTCTCCTGCGTAACTCTTTTCTTTCAGAATTTTCTTGTCTTACATATAGCACATAAGTTCTTATTTATTAAAGTTTTTAATTTATTTTGAGAGAGTGAGCTAGCAAGCAGGGGAGGGGCAGAGAGGGACAGAGAGAATCCCAAGTAGGCTCCACGCTGACAGGGCAGAGTAGAGCCTGACACAGGACTCTGACTCCTGAACCATGAGATCATGACCTGAGCTGAAGTCAAGAGTCAGATGCTTAACCGGCTGAGCCACCCAGGTGCCCCAGCACATAAGCTTTTAAATTAGCATTTTTATTTTCGGAAAAAAAAAAAAAGAATGTCGACCCAGATTAAATTTCGGGTTTAGAGAAAACTGGCACCTTTACAACACTGAGAGGACTTCCTATCTGAGAAGAGACCCATTTATTCAAATCTTACCTTGCATTCTTTAGTAGTTTAAAAGTTTTCTTCTACAGGCACCACGTATTTCTTGGTATGTATTCTTAGATAGCCCTTATTTATTTTTTTACTTATTTAAGTAAAAAATACCCAAAGCGGGGCACAAACTCACAACCCTGAGATCAAGAGCTGCATGCTCCGCTGAGTGAACCAGCCAGGTGCTCCTGGCCTGGAGAAGTTTAAATAGAATCTATCTGGTCCCTCAAAGTATGAAAGAATTCATCAGTGAAACCACCTGGGCTTAGTGCTTGAGGTGGAGGAAGCAGAAGGCAAATATATCTTTGAAAATCATTTCAATTTCTTTTGTGGTAATAGAAATGCTTAGGTTGTCCGTTTCTTCCCAGGGTCAGCTCACATCATTTTTATTCAGATTTCCTCTTTCTCCCTACCCTTTTAAAATTGTTGCTGCTGAAAGTTGAGCTAAATTTTCTTGTAACTCTTTACATTTCCTCTTCCAATCCTGTGAGGCTGCTCATACTTAAGATACCTGGTTTTAAGTTTTTAGATTTCAGCTGTCACTTATGAGCGCCATTGTGAGCAAACCACTGAGAAGGCCAGAGAGCTCAAAGATGACTAAGACCAGATACTGCTCTTTGGGATCTTAACATTCTCCCAGAAACAAATATCCATCCTTTAAACTTTGCATCTGCCCGTGAGGCCCTGATAACTAAAACCTTCAAAGGTGCTCAAACAGAATTCTAGGCTGTAGAGTTGATACCAAGGAAATAGCTACAGCTGGAGTCACTGAGCCTTTCCTTCAGAAGAGAAACTGGTACAGTGAGCGGTGAAATGAGATATGTACACCAAGCATGCATTTCCCTTAACGGCCGATTAGGTAACATCTCATTGCAAAAGTTGGCAAGATAGAGTGAAAGGCCCAGGCTGAGCCACACCTGGAGGTGACAATTGGGGTCCATCACTCAGACTCTGGGCCCTCAGGAGACCTGGTAGTTAAAGCTCTGTCAAAAATAAGAGCAGGGCAGGACAGAGGATGTGCTGAGTTACAGGGAGCTGGACTGGAAGCCTGGCCTGGGCACTGCTCATCCACAGTCAGCACACATGCCTGGGCCAGGTCAGGGCCAGCACACCGCCCTGCTCCTCTGTTTCCTTTTTAAAAAATTCATCTAATTTAAGTAGGCTCTGTGCCCAGCATGGAGCCCAATGCAGGGCTCAAACTCATGACCCTGCGATCAAGACCTGAGCTGGACGCCTAACCGACCGAGCCACCCAGGTGCCTCATCTCTTTCTGTTTCCAGACTCAGTTGGGAGGCCTTCTTGGGGGCATCGTACTTGCTGCTCTTGCTGATGTTTAGACACTGTTCTGCAGGATCCATGCTGCCTTCTAGTTCATCCCGTACAACTGCAACCTGGTTATAGGGTTGCGGCCTTGTCAATGGTTAGGGGGCTAAGTAGCAAGTAAATGAGGGGGCCCTAAAAATAAAACTAAAAGGGATTTCCCAAGAGGCTCATAAATAGTATTAAGCCTTTCACATTTTATAAAACGGTATTAAAAAACAGTACTGAGTATATAAGATAAAAACAGAGGCCTTCCATCAAGCAGCTTCTTCTATTTCAGGTACTTTCTGGAAGACAGCCATGCACTGTCTGGCAAACTCCAATTTCTCATTTTGTATATAATAAACTTTGTATATAATAAACTTTAATGAACAGCTATGGAACTGGTAACATTGTGGAGGGTAGGCAGCCCCAAGACGGGCTGAAAGACACACAGATTATTCTGAGCTGAAAACAATCAAGGTCTAAAAGACTCAGGAAGAAATTCTGACCTCCCTGCAACTGCCTAAAAAGAATTTAAAGAGAGAACCTGTTACCAGGAAGAGTGTTATTAATAGAGATTCCTTTTTACCTAAGAAACATATCTGCATAACAGGGCAACCTTTGTTTCCCAAACATCCTCTCTGCCTTCCTGCTAATGGCTTTCCTTCCCCCAGATCCCTACCCCTTCCTTGGCTGAGGATGACATATACACCTCATTTTGCCAGTTTTTGGAATTTCATGCCAACGTCCATGTGGCTTCCCCATGTGTACGTAAGTAAATTTGATTTTCTCCTGTTAATCTGTATCATATAAATTTAATTCTTAGTCCAGCTAGGAGAGCCCTGGACAGAGGAAAATTTCTTCCTCTCTGATAACCATAAAAGCAATTCAAGAATAGGATGACATTTTGCCTAATATAAAAAAAAAAAAGAAAGAAACGAGCAAGCCCTCTTACCTGTGTCCACATGGCTTCAACTGTGTGTCTGCTACTTCGTCACAACACAGGGAGCAGCAGTTTTCCCGGATGCTGACTTGCTTCAACAGAGCAAGACGCCTGTGCCTGAGTAGAAAGCGTAGTTTGAAGCTTACTTGGTCAATAAATTAATGGGCCCATGAGCAGTGATGCATATGAAATGCTGTGAAAATGCTCTGTACATGGGAAGCATACTACACACTCCTCAGGCTTTGTTCAGGAAGGTTAGCACTCATGCATCTCATTTCAACCTGACACTGATGTTCTACAGTAGAGAATGACTCAGGTGATCAATCCCATTTTATAGGCAAAGAAACAGTCCACGGAAGGGATATGCATAAAGTCATAGGTGTGGGAAACAGATTCAGCAATTGAATGCCAACCTTTTGGTTCTCAGTTCAGTACACTTTGTTTTACCAGCAAATTTTCATCTTTGAGTCACACAGCTCTGAGAGTTTGATGAAAAGCAGCAGTGTCTTTCCCAAGAAAAATGCTCACAGTTTTTATACAGTCTCAGGTACTCATGACAGGCCAGCACAGACTCTCCTGGAAGTCCACTTCCCTCAGGTTAGAATCTTTGCAGGACACTTTCACTCAGTTTGAAACAGAAAAGTGGGCAGGTAGAGCTGCTTCACAAAGAGTGCAGCCCTGACGGCTGGGGCAAGAGAAACACAAAACACTCATTCCAGTCACTTCGAGTCTTACCATGTGCCAGACACTGGCCTGAGCCTGGAGACTCAGCAGTGAAGTGAGGACTAAAAACATATGCCTGCCTTCAGAGAGCTTATACTCCAGTGAAGACAGATAGAAAGAAACCAGGTGAAAAAGTAAAATAGACATAATTTTAAGTGCTGATGAGCAGTATGAAGAAAAGGAAAGCAGGGAGAAGAGTAAGGGAGTGTGTATATGAGAAGCAGGGAGGTACAATTTTAAATATGACAGCCAAGGAAGAGCTCACTAAAGTGACATTTAAGACATGAAGGGATTGAGGGATTGAGTCTTCTGGATATCTGGAGAGACACCATTTGTGATATTATAATAAATATATATTTGGGATTCGTCTGGGTTCCTGGCACAGAGGTCCTAAAACCCTGGGAATTCTCTAAGAGAGGAGAGCAAGAAATGTCTTTTATTATGTCAATTAGGCAGCTTTTGCAAAGCCCCTAGGGAACCAGAGTCTGGGGCTGGCTGCCAAGGGAACCAACATTGTAACTGGTGGGCTGGAGCTTTCACTCCTCCCCTCCCCTCCCAGGAGGGCAGAGGGGCTGGAGATGGATCCAATCACTAATGACCAATGTTCTCATCCACCATGCCTGTCACGGAGCCACCACAGACATCCTTAAGGGGAGGGTTTGAAAATCTTCAAGGTTGGTGCACCTGTGGAGATCTGGGAAGATGGTGAACTCACCGGGCACGGGGGCTCCTTCCCACATGCCTGTTCTCTGCACTGTCCATCTGTTCCTGTATTCTATCTTTTTATAAAAAACTGGTAATCTAGTAAAGAAACTACTTTCCCAAGTTCTGTGAGCCACTCTAGCAAATCAATCAAACCTGATGAGGGGGTCATGGGAACCTTCAATTTAGAGTCAGTCAGCCAGAAGCAAACATAGGAATCTGGACTTGCGACTGGCATCTAAAGTCAGGGTAGAGGGCAGCGCTGTAGGACTGAGCCTTTAACTTGGGTAATCTGATACTGACTGTCTCCAAATAGGCAGTGTCAGAATTGAGTTAATTGCTTGGTGGTGTTGGAAAACACACACTGGCCCATTATCTAGCAGCAAGAACAGCAAGTGCGAAGGCCCTGAGGCTATAATAGATCTGGTATGTTTCAGGAGCAGCAAAGAGGCCAGGGAGGCTGAATAAGGAGAGGGCAGGTAGGAGATAAATTCAGAGAAGTAATAAAGGAAAAAAGGGGACAAATTGTGTAGAGCCTGGTAGGTCACTGTAAGAATTGAACCTTTTATCTTAAGTGAAATGAGAAGCTACTAGAGTCTTGGGATCAGAGAAGGGCACGATCTGATTTAAGTTGTAACAAAATCATTCTGGAGGCTGTGCTGAATAGACTGAAGGGGGTGTAGGTAGGAACAGGGAGACTAGAGACTAGCTAAAGGGCAGGACAAAAAAATAATGATGGCAGCTTAGACTATGGTGGTGGGAGTGAGGGTGACAAGCTGTAGTTGCATGTGGGATATATTCTGAAGGCACAGCCCACCGTATTTTCTGATGAACAGGATGTAGGAATGGCGGAAAGTAAGGTGTCAAAGGCCTCTAGGATTATGGCCAGGGAACCTGGAATGATAACGGGTCGAGTAACAGATGAAGCAAGACGGTAGTTGCTCTCCAACCCTGCCTGTGACTGGGTTCACTGTTCTAGTCTTTTTTTCTTTTGTGTGTATCTGAAGTTTCCAAATAATACAAACGCTAAGAAGAAACGAATGAAGGAGAACGAGAGAGAGAGAGAGAAAGAGAATAAACAATATAGATCAATTTACAAAATTCCAGATAGCAACAGGGCCATGATCTCCTACCGTGAAACTAGAAAAGAATATATTCCAGTGAATAAACAAACACGAGCCGAATATAGGCTTTTGGAACACAGGCTGAAAATATTAACGGCGTAGGAAATGGTCTTAGGCACATTCACCTAATGCAGTAAGGAGGTGCACCTGGGCAGTTAAAGGGGTGCAGTAGTGGCAGGAGGTTTCTGTGGCATCGAGGAGGCCACTCAGTGAGCCTCCAGCAACTTCTATGTCAGTGTCACCGTCTCAGACTGTGCAGTGTAAGACGGCCTTGCCTGGAGCTCTGCTCTTACCGGAGGCAGCCTGACCCCGGGTGCTGGCCTGACCGGGTACTGAGTGAGAACTTGGAGGCTGCTGTAAAAGGAGACTTTTCAAAAGTTGGCACCTATTGCCATCTGACTTTCACAGAGTTTAATTCTGCAGGGGCAGTTCTCTAAATGCTGCTGCAGTTTTAACTAAGGCCAGCCTCCGGGGGAACTCCTGGAGTCTGCCTTCACCTTTCAGGGTGTGAGTCACAAGGCAGGCTGAGCGGTGGGCCGCATCCAGGAAGATAGGCTATGTTACAAAGGAATGAGGTTCGACAGACGAGAGAGGTGTTACTTCAGACTTTCACCAAGACGAATTTAAAGTTCAGAATCTCTGTCAGGCACCAAGACAAGTTGAAGGGAAGTTTTAGGAATGAACCTCAGGTCCTGAGCTGGTGTGGAAGGGGCCCTGCTGTTCTTGTGTTATTACGGAGCTTCTGCCACAGCAGGAAATGCTCCTGGGTCACTCTGTGACATTTTCTGGTTTGTGTGGAAACTGTTGAGCCACTCTGCAGCCCTGAGACACCATGTCCAAGGTGAAGCACGGCCCAGAAGGGCTGTTTACAGACCTGTTTTCTGAGCCAAAATAAGAGCCAGGATTACATTATGTTACAGATCCCTTCCGGGGCATGACAGCCCAACACGGGCTACACCGTGGCCAGTGTGATCTCTGTCAGGGACATAACACATGTGGTGAGAATACCTTTCCTCACAGAGGTCCAGAAAACCTCTCTGTTAAAAAACGGTAAGGTTTGGTTCAAACTGTGAAATAAGCTTCAAGTTCACATCATTTCCAGGAAGCAGCTTGAGTCTTTCCCAGCTTAAGGAACAGACCATGTTCATCTCATAAGGAAGAAAAGCAGGTATTCTTCCAAGGAGATAATTAATGGCGATCACACTTTTTGGCAAAGAAGGGCTGTGAAATTTTATCCAGGATGGCATCCCTGTCCTAATGGCTGTGGAACAGTATGTTTCAGGGGCTCCTGGGGGGCTCAGCCCGTGGAGCGTTGTGGGTTTGTGATCTCATGCCTCATGGGTTTGAGCCCTGCATCAGGCTCTGTGTTGACAGCTCAGAGCTTGGAGCCTGCTTCAGATTCTGTATCTCCCTCTTTCTCTGCCCCTCCCCTGCTCATGCTCTCTGTCTTTCAAATATAAACAAACATTAAAATAAAGAGAAGTATGTTTCAATAAATTCCCAAGTTAAAAGCACATTTGCTAAAAAATGTACGTGATTTCCTAATATTTAGGATTTTTCATTGACATACTGGTAAAGTTAGTTTGCAGGGTTTTTTGTGTGTTTGTGCATGTGTTATATTGTCTGGTTTTTGTACCAATATTATTTAGCTCATAAAAATTATTTAGAAGTGCTCTTTCTTCTTGGGTTCTGAAACATTTTAAATAGTTATCTGTTACTTAAAAATGTGGTGAGGGGCACAGTTTGGCTCAGGTCATGATCTTGTGGTTCATGAGTTTGAGCCCTGCATTGGGCTCTATCCTGACAGCTTAGAGCCTGGAGCCTGCTTCAGATTCTGTGTCTCCCTCTCTCTCTGCTCCTCCTCCACTCATGCTCTGTCTCTGTCTCTCAAAAAAAAGTAAAAACATTAAAAAATATATTTTTTAAATGTGGTGGATATCTTCTGTGAAAGCACCCAGGTCTGGTATGTTTCTGGGGACATATCTCTTACTTCATTTCAATTAATTTTGTAGTAATAGCTGGTTAGTTTGTACCTCTTCCGGGATCTGTTTGAGTAATTTATATTTCCTAGGAGGTCATCCATTTTATGCAGGTCTTCAGAATTATTTGTAAAAAGACTTTCAGGAACTGTTTCGGCTTCTCATGAGATGCACATGAAAGTCTGCAGATAGTCTAAGCAGATTCCTTACCTTGGCAAAATGATTTTCTCTTCAGCTGTGAGGAAGGCGTAGTCATTAAAAGTGCTAAACTTCATAGATGGTGGATATTTGAATGGTTTTGCTCCAAAATTGAACTCACATTGTTGATATGACATGAAACTAGCTGCAGCAAAAAATCCAGATCTACCGAAAAAAAAAAAAAAATGAGTACAGAGGTCAAAGAGAATTCATGAAAACAAAGCAAAGCTCATACATGAAGTGGTTTTCAGACATTGTCTCCTCGTACAAAGGGAGGGTAACAGATTGTTTACTAACCTGGACAGGACTACGACCCTGACAATGGCCTAACCTCATCATCTTATATTAAGCTTCAGGACACTTATACGTATGATCAAATGGGTCCCCAATTACTCGAAATAAAATGATTTCTCATCACAACTGATTACATAAATGGACAAGGTTTTTTTCTAAAGAAAAGTGAATTCCATGCATCTCCTCACATTTCTGACTGAGGAAAGCTACTTACACAGTAGATGAAAAGACTTGCTTCTCAGGAGGCAGCTGGTTGCCGTTTAAAAAGAAGATCATTTGCTTTTCATTCAAGTCTAACAGAAATCCCACTGTGTCTCCTAGAAGGGAAAGTGAAAGACCGTAAGGGTGGGGGTGTGCACTACTACCAGGACTCTGCTCACTGTCTCAAAGGGTTTAGTTCATGGAATGAAGTCTGCACCTGTAGCTGTGTATCAACACACTCACCAATCTTGTTTCCTCTGCAACTCATCTAAAATTTTAGTCTACCTTTAAGAAGACAATGCTGCTGGGGCACTTGGGTGGTAAAAGAGAGTGTGGATTCTCTCCCTCTCTGTCTGCTGTTCCCTCTCACCCTTGCGCGTATACTCTCTTTCTTTCAAAATGAATAAACGTCAAAAAAAAATCATGTTATTTAATAACCTGGAAAGTTGTTCAAGGCACAGGAGTGAAACAATAGCCAAAAAAAAAACAAAAAAAAAATACACCAAATTTTAAGTGTTTAAAAAAAGATCTCTGGATGGAGGAATTACAAGGGATTTTGATTTTGCTCCTTTTCCCTATTTTCCAAATTCTGATGCTCAATGTATTACTTCAGTAATCTTTTAAATTATTAGAAAACAAAAATGAAACAGTCTTTGCAGACAGTGCCTCATTCATGTATTTATTCATTTATTTAGAGAGCAGGAGCAGGGGAGGGGCACAGAGACAGGGAGAGAGGGAATCCAAAGCAGGCTCCGTGCTGTGAGCATGGATCCTAACACGGGGTTCGATCTCACCAATCATGAGATCATGACCTGAGGTGAAATCAAGAAGCAGACGTTTAATCAACTGAGATCCCCAGGCGCCTCACATCCTTAAAAGCTCCTCTTGGGGTGCCTGGGTAGCTCAGTTGGTTAAGTGTCTGACTTTGGCTCAGGTCATGACCTCATAGTTCGTGAGTTTGAGCCCCACATTGGGCTCTGTGCTGACAGCTCAGAGCCTGGAACCTGCTTCAGATTCTGTGTCTTCCTCTCTCTGCCCCTCGCCCGCTCACACTCTGTCTCTCTCTCTCAGAAATGAATAAAACATTAATTTAAAAAAAAAAAAAAAAGGTGCTTTAGTGGGGCCCAGAATGTGGCCACTGAATAGTGCCTATTCCACAGCCATCTGACCTCTAAAATATCCTCATTTTACTGCTATTACAATTTTAGTGTCCTCAGTAACTCCCTGAATGCTTTGACTCAAAGCATATACCCAGAGGGGCGGCCAGCTGGCTCAGCTGATGGAGCATGCAACTCCTGATGTCGGGGTTGTGAGTTCAAGCCCCATATTGTGTGCAGAGATTACTTAAAAATAAAATCTCAAAAAAAAAAAATAGCATATACTCAGAAAACTAGAATTCACATTAATCTTATCATTTCCCCCACTAAATTAAGAATTCTATACTCTGAAATGATTTTGCTAAAGGGCTCCATCAGAAGTGAACTTATCAGGAGAACACTGTTCACATCCATGAGAGGGAATACAGAGGCTCACATCCCTTTTCATATTACGTCTTCTTCCACTGAAACATTTTAAGGCCTAACATAATAGATGTCTTCATCATAACCAGATGTCTAAACCCAGTCGATAGGTTCATGACAGAGAGGAACGAGTACCTTCTTTCCAGCATGGGTGTAGATGAGGCTTACTCCTGGCATTGTACCAAATCAGCTGCCGGCAGCCATCATAGGCACAGGAGTATTCGTCGTCCCCAATGCCATAGCCTTCCTGGAGGGAGACAGGGCCCAGAAGATTAGCAAGGCTCTGCCTGCTGCGTTCTGGGAAAAGATAGTGTGTCTTTTGTAACCACAGATCTGGTGGCTGGAATTCTAAGCTTTCTGGGTGAAGGGAGCCTATGGTTCTTAGAAGACACCGAAATGCTGACCCGGAAGCCTGGCTCTCCGTGACATATATCATCGAGATAATGACCTCACCAACAAATTTGTTAGTTCTTTTAATTCTCACAAGCCACCGTGGGGCTAGTGGCATTCTACTCCACTTTAAGAGGAGGTAAAGGCTCAGAGAGGCCAACCACATCGCCCAAGGACAAATCATTACTAAGAAAACCAAGTTTGGACCTTGGAATCTTCTAAGACTGGTGTGCTTTCCACTTCACCATGGCTGGGCAAACACCTTTCTTGCATGTAGTAGACTTCAAAACAACCACACACTCAGAGATTTCAAAACTGGAGACACGTGGACAGTCCACTGTTCCAGTGGACAATCAGCAATAGCTATTCTAAGGGGCTCAATTTGATCATCATACAGGTCCTTGGCCACTTCTTTTATTTCTGACTGCTTCTGAATTATATTTAATTAACAATGATTTTATTGTTAAAAGGGTGGATGGGATTGTTAAGTGCTTATGATGAAATAGAACAAACAGAAGGACCATGCAGATCAGACAATTGCTATCTTTAAAGGTTCATGGGGAAAGATTCTTAGTGGAGCAAATGATTGAAAATGTGGGCCAAATCCAAGTAAGATCCCAGGTCCTGGGGATGGTCTGCTTGTTCTCTGAGGATAAACAATGCATTGAGATCGACCGGAGTAAAGGCTCGAACATATTCCTTGACCACTTGGGACCACAATATACTGAATTCTGATGAGTGTTCTCCATAGTGAGGCTTCAGAACCAGCTGTTCAGAATGCACTATTCAGATTGCTCAAGAGTTACACGAACTTGTATCTAACTGTCTTTAGGCAGAGAAGAAATTCATCTATTGTTGACTAGAAAAAACACCTTGCTATCCCTCCTTTCAAGGCCTGAACAAGGAAAAATGGTTTTTTATTTTATGGGTGTTGGTCATAGGCAGAAGGCAAGCAATTCTTTTCTGCTTTGACTTTCTAATGTACTACCAAGTCCTCTGTGGAACAGCTGAGAGACATTCCTAGAAGATTCCTAGCCACGAGAGTTGGTTAAGAGCAGACTTTTACCATGAACTGTCTTCTATGCTGGGATGAATTTCACTGCAGCGTGGGATTGTGGGACAAAGGTGGAAGTGTAGTAATTTCAACCACAGATCAAACTCTACAGGTTAAGAAGCAGGCACTTCTGCCAAGCAGAGATACACTTTGAAAAATCCCTTTGAGTTGGCATCTCTGAGAGCAATCTAGATGTCCTACACTCTCTGTCAACCTGAAAACATTCCCAGCAGGACTGTGGTTTCCAGCTGAGACAGATAAATGAGAGATCAGGGCGGCTAACTCAGTACTTGGAGGGATAATTTTGATCTGCTTGTTTATGGTCACATATATTTTAGTAACGGAAACATTACTGAAAACAAAAAGTTTAATCCATAGCTTGTCATTCAGGAAATATTTTGAATTCTTTCCCACGTGGTGGACACCGTCCTCTTTTTCCGTTGTCCAGCATCCCAACGCCTTCCTGTTTTAGGGAATGCAATGAAGATACAGTGGCCTCCTTCCTGCTCAGGAGGTGGAGGGATAGGATGTAACCTAGGCTTGGCCAGCCGGACCCTTCCCACAGACACCTAGTGTGGTGGGAGTGACCCCACACAGAGAGATGGTTAGGACTGGTCTGTGGCAGAAGTGTTAGCATCCTAGCCCCTAAAACACTGGCTTTTGTACTTCCTGTCTCTTGGCTCTCGGATACTGCCTTGGTGCCTGTCTCGTTCCCAAACTCCTCAACAGTATGGAATTCTCTTGGAAAGGCTTCCAAGTTATTCTCCTTTTCTGTTTCAGAAAGCAGTTTTATCTTCTCCGAGGGAAGAGGATGCCAGGGGAAGGAGCATGGGTCATCTTGACCAGGGTCTCGATTCTTCTCTAGCACTTGGAGGCCAGGTAATGTTGGGTAAGTTTCTAAACTTACTTGTCTGAATCTTACTCTCCTTATCTTTAAATGGGAGAATACCTTCCCAAACTCTCAAAACGATTAGAGAAAGCATGTGAAAGACCTGTCACATGGTAGATGCTCATGAAAAGGCAAAAGGTATTTCAGAGAATGCAAAATGCACCCTTAAAAACCTGCTTCACCCAAACCTCCATAAAAATACACAAGACAAACTATTCTATAGGTGACCTGAATAAGAACTGTCCTTAAGGGTCTCATTTTAATGAAAGCCCAACACTTTCATCATCCTTTCAAAACTGAAGCTCGAGCAGTTAAGAGTTAAAAGAGGAGGCACTGTGGATGGACTTCAAGTTGTTAGAGACTGGGGGTATCTAAGGATGACTTATTTCATAAAACCACACCCTGTCTGTGCAGCAAAAAACAAAACAGAACAGAATCAGCAGAACAATGTCCATTTGAAGCAAAGTTTTAAGTATGGCAATATGATTAAAATCCTACATTTGGGAAAAGAGGTATCAGACTTCACCAATTTCTAATTGGGAATCAACAAGTACTTCGATCAGGAAAAAAATGTTTTGTTTTTGATTAAAAAAATTGTTTTTGAGGTTTATTTATTTTCAGAGAGGGAGGCGCGTGCACGCACTGGGGAGGGACAGAGAGAGAGAGAATCCCAAGCAGGCTCCGCACTCTCAGCACAGAACTTGATGCAGGGCTCAAATTCACAAACTGCAAGATCATAACCTGAGCCAAAACCAAGAGTCGGATGCTTAACAGACTGAGTCACCCAGGCGCCCCTGGTTTTGATTTTTAAAGAAAGAAATGAAAAGTCTGTCAAGCAATTTAGAGGATACGAAAACAGCATTTTAAGGATCTTAATCTGAGGAGCCAAATTTCTGCAGTGATACGGCAGAAATTAGTGGTAGCCTCATTGGTAAATATTAAAAAATTTTAAATATTAAAAAACATTTACAACATTCAGAATCAGATATACTACATGTAAACCCGTTAGGGGCGGGTGCTGCCAAATGATGAGAAACAAATGTTATCCTAAAGCTTCCTCCCTAAAGAAATCCATCTTTCTTCTAGTTATGGAACAATTTTTTGCATCCAAATGAGGAACCTAGCTAATTCTCTGATATTCTTCCCACTGTCAAATGCAAAGAAAACTCCTCTTGAAGAACAGGAAGGAGCCTGAATTCTAGCCCAATATTCCTTAGGTCTTCCCAGTCTCTATTTTGTCATCTGTGAAATGGACATTGTGGCATCTGTTAGACAAACGGCTCTAAAATGACAGCGCTCTGGAAACAAAGCCTTTTTGCTCCCCAAGTTCTAAAAAATTGTCTTCAGGATCTCCTTTGGGTCAGGCTTTCAGGGTAACTGGTGTTACCTGCTTTAAATCAGTGCCCAGTGTGGGAACTAAGAGACTGACCGGCACTGTTCTCCAGACCCATGTACTTCTGACCACGTGGCGCCACGATAAAGCCTCACGCTTCCAGGTTTTAATTAAGTCCCCGTCAGTGAGGACCCCTTCATCAGAGAAAGGTCCCAACGAAAGCAATCGCAGACAGGGCTCCAGTTTTCTATCCTGGATGAGAATCTGACCTCACCACTGGCTCTCTTCCTCCAGTGGTCTCTGTAGCAAGGAGTTTAGTAAAAGGCCATGCACAATTCTAAGATGCTATCCAGCCCTGCTGAAAGGGTCCTTGTGAACCTATATGTATGGCAGGCAAGCGGAGATTGGTTTTGTTGGTTCACTTCTAAAGCCCAACCTAGCACCTTACATATGGGAGACTATTGTTGAAATTAGCAAAATAATCCAAGGTGTTTTCCCAGTTCAAAGGGTAAAAATCATACATCCACAAAAGATTCCAGATCAAAACTGGATTGATTCTAAACAGCTTAAAATTGGAAAAACACAAGAAAGCCAACCAGGCTGGGCATCAGAAGGGTATAGATTGGCAAGAAATCAATATCTTTAGAAAAGAGAGGAAACCCAGCCCTCGCACTTGACCAGTGGTAGCTGAATCCTGCTTCTTCTAGTGGATTTCATCTTCCCTCTTACCTCCCAGCTTTCTACAACGAAAGATTAATGCTAAATATTGAAAACAAATGTGCCTACCAATCACAAGATAAAAGTCAAGTTAAAGAACTCAAACCAACATTTAGTATTTTATGAAAGGAAGAGAATTCCTACAAGGTTCCTAAAGCTTAAATGCAAGGTAAAAGCAATCATGGGTCCCAATATGAAAACTGAGCCAGAGATGTGGCTGGGGCCGGAGACAGCCTACAAAGGACACATCCAACCTGTGCACAAAAATGAACATGAACTTAAAATTCGAGGGAAGAAAAGCTGACGGGCAAGTTCACTTGTGTTTCGTTATTTCTGAGTCCATTCAGCAGCCCCCTGTGAGGGATCTGAAAGCACATGGTGTGGCCCGAGGGGCGAGGACAGTGCAAGCCTACCTGAAAAAGCCGTGTCCTCCACCCGCTCACCAAAACCCTGCGGCTGGCCTGCTCACACAGCTCTCTAGGGTACTCACGTGATTGAGAAATTTGCTGTCTCGTGTGGCCCAGCCGATCTGCATGACGCCAGAAGTGACCACGGTGACTTCATAGTACCACACCCCAGCATCCACGCAGAAGGTGCAACGCACACTTTCAAAAGAGGAAGCATCACAGCGAGCCTGGCAAAACCAAAGCAGGTCACAGTCTACCATCAATGCCTGGAGACCACCAAAGACAAGTGACCGCTTAGAGGTGGAAAGTCTTTTTCTTTATTGAAGCTTCAGTCGGATGGCCGTTTCCTTCTCTGTGCATCCCCAGGGACAAAAAGTGCAAAACAGAATGAAGCACACTCTGTTTTTACAGTTTTATCCCCAGGGAGTTCTAACCGGGTTGGAAGGCTTCAAAGAGGGCCGCAGGAAGAGTTAACGAGGGCTACTGGCTTCTTTCTAAAGTACGTACAGGGTTTTACCTTCACAGCGGACTCTTTTACAGACGCATTAACACGGCCTTAACTGCACTTGTTAGGATGGGGACAGAGAAGGATGCTGAAGGGTGTTAAGAGGGATACCTAAAAATAACCTAAAGCAGAAAACTACGGAGGCATTTGGCAATACGTAAGATCAAAGAGCTGTCTGCAGCCATTCTTCACACAGTTCTTTAATCTTGACGTGTCTAGTGCCTTATGGTGCCTTCTTGTACAGAAGCAGCGTTCACCAATGTGCACCACAAAATCGGCAACATTTCCAACACACAGGGAGGTGGAGGAGCATTAGACAGAATACAACTGGTTATGCAGGGATTTAAAAAGGAAGGGCCTCTTTAAGAAACACTAGTCTTTGTACTTTAGCTGAATAAAATGGCAGAGATCGAAAACAGACATATTTAAATCAAATTTTCTACAGACAGCAAAGAGAATTGCTGGGGGTGGGGTGGGCGGAGGGATGGGTTAAATGGGTGAGGGACATTATGGAGGGTACTGGTTGTGATGAGCCACTAGGCGTTGTATCTAAGCGATGCATACCAAATTCTACACCTGAAACCAATATTAACACTGTATATTAACTAACTAGAATTTAAATAAAAACTTGAAACTACAAAAAAAAAAAAATCAAATTGTCAAAAAATATTAAGGTGCTTACTATGAGTATAGCATGTGTGGGATATAAAAGACTAAGTAATATCCCAAACACCTTCTCTCTGCCACTTCTACCTCTAAACACTCTTGGAGTACAAAATGAACTTCCATCTATTCTGCAAAAAATTGCTTTTTTGTTCAGGGCCAGGGTGTGGAAATGAGACCAAGATTTCTCCCCCTGAACGTTCCATCCATGAGAGCTTTACCTCCAAGCCATGAGGCGAGATCTTCAGGTACTCGCTGACATCGTTGCTATTCAGCATGGCCCTAATGCTATTCAAGTCCACTTTCTCATAGGTCAGCTGCCTACTGTCTTTTAAAACTGTAAAAGAAAAAGTGGTCATGTTTCGAAGGCAGAGGCTGTTGTGGGGAAGAGTTAGTGTCATTACTGGCTGCCATGCTAGTGAAGAAGTGCAGGTGTTCAGAAATGGCAGACTTGGTAGGGATATTCAAGACCTTGGCTTTGCTGCTGCACGACCATATGAAGATCAATGAAGCACAAGTTAGGACAGGCTAGGACAGCAGCGTGGGGCTCATGCTTCTGTCCCCTGTATTTGTTACATTGCATGCAACAAACGCCAAATTATACTTTCTCAGAATGGTTCTTCCGCTGGCATCACACATGCTGTGTGCAAAGCACCTCCGCACGGTGCTGCTGGGCAGGGCGGGGGGTGGGCACGTCTCGCCATGCTTCCGCATAGTGTAACTATGGAAGTGGAGTGAGGGTTAGTAGTACGGGTAGTTTTAGTTTTGGCAGCTGTTGGAGGGGAACAAGAAAAGCCGGGAGCAGCCCTCCTGGCATAGGTAAGGTGCATCTGGAGTTTTAAGAGGCAAGTTAGGATAGGGAGAAGAGTAAAGAGAGAGAACTCCAAGTGAGGGAAAGGCCCAGAAGCAGGAATGACTGGGGCCTGCTTGTAGAACAGTGAGGAGATAGTTTGTGTCAGAAGAGTTGATTAGACACTGCTATTTTTTTTTTATTTTTATTTTTGAGAGAGAGAGAGAGAGAGAGAGAGCGAGAGAGCATGAACAGGGAAGGGGCAGACTGAGAGGGAGACACAGAATCTGAAGCAGGTTCCAGGTTCCAAGCTGTTAGCTCAGAGCCCGATGCGGGGCTCAAACTCATGATGCAAGATCATGACCTGAGCTGAAGTTGGATGCTTAATGAGCCACCCAGGTGCCCCACTGCTATTTTTTTTTAATGTTTATTTTTGAGAGAGAGAGGGAAAGAATCTGAGCAGATGCACACACCCACATGGGGGAGGGGTGGAGAGGGAGAAGGAGACAGAGAATCCCAAGCAGGCTCTGTGCTGTGAGAGCAGAGTCCAATGTTGGGCATAAACTAATGAACTGTGAGATCATGACCTGAGCTAAACTCTAAATCAAGAGTTAGATGCTTAACTGAGTGAGCCACCCAGGTGCCCCTAGACACTGCCATATGATTCATGGCCCTGATGCAGCAGGAAATACGGTACCAGTAAAAGTTTATGAACAGGAGAGTGCTAGAATTAGAAACATTCCATGTAATTCTTATCTAGAGGATCCCTAGAATATTTTTCTGCTAGAATACAGCCAAGTTACAGTATAGGACCTTATAAGGAAAGTGTCACACTCACTATTACAAAATGAACAACAGTGATCCTATATAAGAAATGGGTTTGGCAGGGGAAACAGGCATTTTAATGAAGGACAACTCCTACTTACAGAGATTGTCTAAGCTCCACTGGGCACAGAACCCGACCTGACGTTTCAGGTAATCAGGATCATCAGCCCAGGACTCCAATGTGACAAGCCGGTCACTAATACTGGATTCAGAGATAGTCAACTTGTTTTCACCTGTTTGAGAAGACATAAACCTTGAATTAACCATGAAAGAGTAGGATGATTTGCTGGGCAGGTAAGGGGTGGGAAAGAGTGAGGAGAGGCAATTAGAAAACTTGGAAACTAGAATAAGGACATACCCCAGGAGCCTTGACTACTTTCTGGGAAGTAGCAATCTCATCACTTTTTTTTTAAGTTTATTTATTTATTTTATGTTAGAGAGAGAGAAGGCGCAAGTGGGGAAGGGGCAGAGAGAGATGGAGAGAGAATCCCAAGCAGGCTCCGTGCTGTCAGTGCAAAGCCTGACACAGGGCTCGATCTTATGAACTGAGACCATGACCTAAACCGAAGTTGGACACTTAACCGACTGAGCCCCCCAGGCGCCCTTCCTCACTAACTTTTTAGCCACAAAAAGTGAGTAACCACGGTCATTAAGCTTTGATTCTTAGGTGAGAAACTCTTGACTTTTGTCCCTGTTACATCTCACTGGCCTTGAAGTGTCTATCCAGACAAACACAGAACATGTGCCTGACTGATGGGGCTCAAAGCATAAGCTCACCCAGTAAGTATGAAAAATAAGATTTTTAACAGCTGATACAGGAAGATCATTAGTGCAAGAAGTCACTATACCTACTTGTCTGTGCAAACTTTTCCAGCGCAATAAGTGCAAAGAGCATGACTGTGGGGTGGGACTGTAGCTTCTGAAAGACAACAAAAGATAGAGAAACAAGAGCAAAAACATCATTCCCCTGCGGAGGCGGCGAGTTACCAATTTCTTCTTCTTACCCAATACATGCTTGATGTTTTTGGTGCAATCAGAAGAGTTTTGCTCATCTGAGTCCTCAATCCTCTGTTTGCTAATATTGTTAGTAATAGGAACCAAGACAGAGTCTCATAAAATCATATATTATTTTCTTGATGTCATCGGGTTCATTTACAGATATGCAGATTTCAAAAGTATTTTGTTAGGTGCACTGCATTATTCTACTTGGTAACATTTATATTAGGGTTTTGTGAAAGAAAACCATGCTGATTCCTACATTCATTTAAGCAAGCCAAACAGAAACCTAGAATTGTAGCTAACAATGACTTTTATTCAGAACCCTTAAAGGAACCACGCATTACTACCAGGTTCCAAAATTATAAATGATGGAATGAACACCTGACGGTTTAGTTTTCAATCTGTTCTCTGCAAGGAAATCCACAAATGCTAATGGTAGGTGGGAGAGCGCTTTTTAAATTACATTTAATTTCACATCACATGTGCTCATCATTTAAAGAAAGGTCTACCTGCTTAACATCACATCTTCTCAGAGTCATCCTTTACCGCAGCTAGGTTAGGAGCTTGCAAAGGAGCTTTCTGGAACACCCGGTGATTCCTACTCACTTCCCTGGGGCTCAAAGGTTCTGCAACTCTCCTGTAACCACCAGCATGCCCTGCAGCAAAGCCTGTTCGGTACCGTGCTTCCTGTCACATCCACTTTCAATTCCTCAGTCTGATTTTTCAGGCCCAGAGCCCTTCCCATCAGGCTGTTCAGGCCTGTCCTCCTGTCTCTAAACACTGTCTCCTGATCAGACAGTTCTCTGTAATATGCCAGGAGCATGGTCATTTCTATTTCTGAGCTTCTGCTGGTGATGGGCCTTTAGCCAAAACCCATTTTTCCCTCTAGTGTGCACAGTCAAATCCTCACCGGTGATGTGACCCAGCTGAGGTCCCACCTTCATCTGCAAGCCCGTCTCCCATGGTTCCTCTGGCACTTACCACCACTATCCTCCACCTCCCATCACCTTCTCAGCACTCCTACGGCACTTAGTCTGAGAGAGGGGATTTTGCCCTTGATCACATCCTGTCATGAAATGGAAGCTAACTGTCTTGTCTGAGTAGTTCTGTTCCCCCAGTTAACCAGGAAACTTCCTGAGGGCAAAGTACTCGTTATACTACTTTTATATCCCCACAGGGCTTGCTTACCATCATGGTGTGTGTTAAGTATATATCATATAGGTACTGAAAAATAAGGTCTTTCAGATTTTGAAGAAGGCAAAAATAACTTTTACAAACACAGACCAGGCAAGTCTGCAGTCCAACAGTGTGAGAGCTCTGACAACACAGCCTCAGCAAACCGCAAGCTTCACAGACAATAGATCAAATAATCCACGACAACAGTTCTAAGAGCAGTAGCCAGAGAGGGAGGGAAGGCGTGGAGATTTATACGCAATGGCAATCTGACCTGACAGTTTCCTGGCTTGGAATGCCATGTAATTTTGTTTCCACTGAGGAGGTCCCTACTACCATTTGGCAGGCCCTAAGGACACACACACAAAAGCCAATCATAGCAGCTATCTTAGGACTAAATTTAAAACCAGACCAACTTGGCTGCTTTTGCTTGCAATAAATTCCTATCCCACCCTCATTTTTTTTTTTTTTTAAACATAGGAGGGAATAGATAAACACTCAGGAAACACCTGCAAATAAAATTTATAACTGATTCCATTCTCTGTGCCAGTGGTTAAACTGGCAATTTTAGAAAAATGCAGTTGTAGATGACTAAGAGTAACCGGCTTTGATGCCTCACTTACCAGACACTGTAGCAAATATTCCAGTATTCCGGGGCTAAGCAAGCCTATACTTGCAGGACCTGGACAAACACAACAAACACGAGATACAATGAAACGGGCCATATTCTTTTTCATCAGTAACTAGTAACAGTAAAATGGTTTTTTAGAACTCTTTGACAAGGCACTCTCATGCACAGTATCTTAGTCAAGTGTCCTGCTCTGAGACAGAGAATAGTACTGTTTCCATTTCACAGCAGAACAACTGAGCCCACAGAGTGAAGTCACTCATTCCAGTGAACTTGGGGCACATGTGGCAGAATCAGAGGCAGTACCCACGTGCCCTGATTTGGAATCCATTGTTTCTTCCAGCATACAGGACCTAACCTAATAGCTACACTATTCACCTGCACTTTGATGTTAACTTTCCTAAAGTGTATAATGTTCATAACCAAGTTAAATATCTGCTTCTCTTCTCAGAAATTGCTCCAGTTGAAAAGTTCTTTTTCCTCTTCTCCTACCTTGTAGGGCTCTATTACCCTGCTAAACTCTATAAAGTGCATAAATGTATATTCTCTATTATATGCATAAAAACATACCTCCATAATCTTCATTTATTATACTGAATTCAGCCTTTTATTCTTAATTTTAAAGCAAGTAAGTACAGCTTTTTCTTTTAAATGTCTCTCTGGGGGTGCCTGGGTGGCTTATTTTGTTAAGCATCTGACTTCAGGTTCTTGCGGTTGAGCCCAGCATCAGGCTCTGCACTTACAGCTCGGAGTCTGGAGCCTGTTTCTTCCTCTCTCTCTGCACCTCCCCCACTTGTGCTCAGTCTCTCTCTCATTCAAAAACAAACATTTAAGATAAATAAATGTCTCTCTGAAAGTCCTCAAAGCTAAATTAGATTGCATTCATCTCTTTGGACTCTGAGTACTTTTTTCCAGTTAGTTCTTGTCCCTCAGTATGTATGTATGTATGTATTTATTTATTTACATTTTTATTTTTATTTTATTTCTTTTGAGACACTCCTTTCTGATACAGGTTTAAAGACCTGCAGTCTTCTCCTTTATGTGAAAAAACCAAAGACCTTTCTTCGTAGAGGTTCCCAGAGTTACCTGCTAGTTTCTCAGCCAAGCAGCCGAGGACTGCAGACGTGTTCCTGTGTTTAGCAGGATGACCTGAGTCCTGGCAAGCCACTTCTCCGTTTAAATTGAGAATTTCAGTCAATTTCTGGAGTGCATCCTAAAAACCAAAATGAACGAGGGAATTTGGTAAATACATTACTTAGGATTTTTCCTCCAGGAGAATTATTTGAGACAAAAGCTATAGCCAGGTATTAACTCAGAATGAACATACAAAATGATATGATGCACCCAATGATATCAATGTTGTTGGATCAACATGGAAGTTTTCTTACAGGAACTGCTACATTCCACTTCATTCAAAATGTACCAGTTGTATCAAAAATATGCTATTTACTCTTGAATCATTAAACAGAGTAAATCCACCCAAATGCCAATATGATTGATAACAATAGGGTCTTAGTGATGTTACAGTAAAAAGTTACTTACAGTTTTTTTTAAATCAAGCAAGAACAAAGCTCACCAGAGGTTTTGAGGCAAATAATAACAGAAACCCCTTATACAGCTAGGTAAAGGTCACTTCATCAGTGACTGGGCCAAAGGCTTTTCTCTTCTGTCCATAAGTTTTTTCCATGTTGTGCCCAAATGTTTGAGACTCAAACAAATGACAGATGCCAGCATCCAAAATTAGAAATTAAAAAAAAAAAAAAAAAGTATTCCGAAGAAGAAACGGACTAAGGCAATGAAAGTTTGATACTTTTGTTCTGTATAAAGGAAAATCAAGGTCATACCAATCTTTCATATGTTTGAGTAAGACTCACAAGTGCTTTCAGCGTAATAGTTTTCTCTTTATAGAAAACATTAAAGAAAACCTTTTGTTATGAGGAAATTGTTTAGAGAGAAGAAAATCAGCTCAGCAATGGAACACTCTTCTGATTTCAGATAAAGATTGCCATTTCAAATATAAATACTTTTCATTTCTAACATTTTAAAATTTTAAACTAAAGCTTTATAGTAAGTTGCTGATGGAAAGAGGATGTAACACTTCATTAGTAATAAAAAAAGTTTACACAATGAAGTCAATATTGGATGAAACAGACCCCAAATATATAAAGAGGAAATGCATTATATCAAAAGTTCTTTGTAGGCATTCATCCTGTGTGTAAGCATAGGTGACAGTTTCATTAAAGAGAAAGTATTAACTTACTTTAGTGGGCAATGGACATTCATCTAGTAACAATGTTATAACAGCTGGTCCCAGTGGATCTTCCAATGGAATAACTCTAATTAAAGACTGGACAACATCCAACCATCCTTCATCTAAGAGCAAATCAATAAGATTATATGGTAGAGCCATCATTTCTAAAATGTGAAAATACGTACTTAGAACACAAGGTGACTTCATATTTAGACACTTTTGGCTTTCATCCTGTAGCTTTTAAGCAGCTAACATTTGGCATGGACATAGTCATTAATTGTAGTCATCATGGTAGAACAAAAGATTCTTAATTTGCAGGAGCCTGGTGACTTGGTGGTATCTTTATTTGGAGAGAACTGAAGCTACGGTCCTGGGCTTTCAGATTATAATTAAAATAGTCTTCAGCATCTTGTTTGTAACATAGGAGCGAACTGAGAAAAATAAATATCTGAAGCAGTGGGCTATACTTTCACAATGATACTTAGGAAATTAAGGGACAAAAAATTACCCTTCCCATTCTGGAAGAGTTTTGGTCAAAGATCTGTCAATGCTCCCCAAATTTTTCTTTTAATAATTTCAGTGAAGTAAAACCATTACTGAGAAGTGCGGCTACATATTCAGGATGCAATATATAGTGATTATTCATTTTTACCCTTGTATAGGAAAATTTCTATATACTAATGGCTTTTTTCATGGTCATGTGCGTTAAATACTTTTGGAATCTTTTATTTTAAAAGAAGTGGCCATTTTTTTCACAATCATTAATTCTTTAGAAAGTATTTTTTAAAAAACTTGAAAAATACCTGTTTCTGCCATTTCGTGCAATGTAATCATTGAATAGGGAGGTTCCTGATCACTGAAAAACAAATAGTCAACACATCAAACTTGAAGAAGTAAAAAATGACAATTCCAAATAAAAACTCAAACTGAAGGTGTGGGTGTAGAAAGAGAAAGAAGAAACGAACATGGAAGGTTGTGGATAAAGAGATGGAAGAGACAACTGGAGATACACACTGTAAGGACACATCTACACCACATGTGCTCATTTCCAAGGCCATCATCTGTGATGGCCCACAGATAAAATGGGCGGAGGGCATAAACAAGGATCACCACATGGCCTGGAGCAAAAGCACAGGACCAGAACTGGAGACCCCAGAACTACTTTCAGCTTTCCTCTAGAGGCCCACGCCAACTGAGATGAGCCAGAGAGAGAAACCAACATCTTCCTCCAACTTAACTCAAAGAAACACCAGGAAGGGAGATTACAAGCTCAACTGAGGATTTATGGAAGCAGTACCTACATAAATGTCTTCACTCTTAAGTGTTCTTCTGGGAAATATCACTATTTGCTTAAGTTTCATAAAACGGCAGAAGAAAAAGAAACCAAACTTAATTGAGGAACTATTTAATATTGTAGATGCTGCTCTAAAAATGGCATTATATACCTGAATTCAGTGGGTTTTCAATCTGTCATCCCAGGAATCTTAAGGAAGTGCTTTAGGGGAACTTCAATAATGAATGAAGTATTTTCCATCAAACAATAATAAATATAATTACTGAGATCTAATTCACATTTATTTATAGATCATGGTTCTCTGCTTTACTAAAAAACCTGTAAAAACTATGGTCTTCAATCATTTAATCTTCGGAATTCTCTTATAACATGGAAATTATTAAGTTCATTTCAGGTACTCATTAGGTACTGGTTATCTGACATATCCTGTATCTTTCCATAACAATGGAAAATATTCATTTAAAAGATGTGCCTTAGAGGCGCCTGGATGGCTCAGTTGGTTAAGCATCAGACTCTTGATTTTGGCTCAGGTCCTGATCTCATGGTTTGTGAGATCCAGCCCTGCATGGAGCTGACAATGTGGAGCTTGGGATTCTCTCTCTCCCTCTCTCTCTGCCCCTCCCCTGAACGCATGCACACACTCTCTTCCTCTCTCTCTCAAAAGAAGTAACAAATAACCATTCAAAAGATTTGTCTTAAATGATATAACTGACTGATTACAAATATTTCTGGAGAACGATCTGGCAATAATGAAATTAAACATCCCAACAATGGCAGAGAAAGTATTACACAGGTAAGAGATGTGTATGAGGTTATTTGTTGTAATGTTATTTGTAGGAACAAAAATTTGGAATTAATGTAAGTGATCATCACCAGATAACAGGATAGCAAAATATAGGAGTTTCAAGTATACAAAGGAATACTCTGCAGGACTCAGCAGTTGTAGCTTGATATACAGCAACACAGGTCTCAAACGTAATGTCGAGAGAAGTTAAAAACAAAGACTTATTTATCACTTATCCAAGTTTTTAAAATCACACACAAAATACTATTATAAATGTCCTATTCAGATACAAACAAACATATGGCAGGCAGATTGGAAGAATATACCTTAAATTCATGAGAATGATTACCCACTGATATTTGGATAGTGGGTGGGGCAAAGGGGACAGCGGGATTAGGGAAAAAGAGAATAATAAAAATATGGCAGAGTCAGTGACCAATAAGGACTATAAACACCTTGATTCTACCTGGATGCACTTAAACGACACACACATCCTTACATTCAAAAAACAAGATAAACTTCTCTGTGGAACAGAAATGCAGCAGAAAGTCCTGGTGGGAGGCAGGAGCTAAAGCTGCAGGACAATGGGCTCACTGCCTGGACCTAGACAGAGGTGACCAGGAACTCTATGCCTACATGGTAGGTAATGGGGACCAAACCCCACCTGTACAAGGGATGGAACAGACTAAAGCCCAGACGGGGTTTCCTTCTCAGTGAAAGAAGTTGAAAAAAGTTAGGAATGATAAATCTGGGCTACAATGGATATTAAGCTGCCAAGTCTCCAGGGACAGAAAAGGCAAAGAAAGCCATGCAGCAGGACTCGGGCTATGGGAACTCAGAGCCACCAAGTTTAGGTTAAGTCATAGGCTGAAGGCAGATGGAGAGGACAACAAAAATGACAGGATGATAGAATGACAGGATGGACACACACACACAAACACACTGAGGAAAAAAACTTCCATCGGGAGGAATCTATAACTTAAAGTTCCAAACTATATGAGAATAATATTAATACCACTGACAATCTGAGGATAAAGTCACTACCAAAAAAAAAAAGATAATAAATGCAAATAAGAGAACGTCAAAATAAGTATAAAGTGTTTCCTAGAGGAAGTCTTTCTTTCTTTTTTTTTAAATAGTTTATTGTCAAGTTGGTTTCCATATAGCAAGTCTTTCTTGCAGCAAGCTTTAGAAACTGCTCTTCTCTCTCAGATCAGGACCTCCTTTCCTAAGTAACCAAGCAGATAGAGGAAAACAATCAATACCGATTATTCTAGAATTGTGACATCTGCATATATCTTTGTAGGTATAGTCTTTCTAAGTCCATTGGTCCTATCTTTCATGGTTAGTCTTAAGAGCTTTAAACCTTTAAAGGTATGATATTCTTCTCCTTTAGCAGTTTCTGAAAAACAAGGTGCAGTGACTATGTAGCGGTCTGAACCTTGTTTTGCCAATGGCTTCTCGAACAGGTCCCGTCACACTTGTTCTACATCTGTCTTACTTGTTCATCTTTAGACGAGTTGTAGCTACAATTCAGTAGAAGCAGGTTTAAGGTAGAGGTGACACTATTACTCAAATGTACACTACTTGCCTCAGGTAAGTGAATCATTTGCTTCATCAACAAAATCCCTTATAATTTGTAATATTTTCTAAAAGCTTGGAGATAAATCTCCACACTCTCTTAATCACTTTCTTAAAAAATATGGCAAAGCCTATTCTGAACTTGTTTCTTGAATGGGCTTAAATAACACTGCTTGTGGTTTCCTTATTTGGGAAGGGCATCTTTTCATGATAATTTTACAGTATGTTTTAAATGTCACCATAAAGAGAGGCACCTGGGTGGCTCAATCGGTTAAGCGTCTGACTCTTGATTTCAGCTCAGCTCATGACCTTAACAGGGTTGTGAGATGGAGCCTTGTGTGCACCCCCCCCACCCCCCATGTGCAGCTCTGCCTAAGATTCTCTCTCCCTATGCTCCTCCCCTGCTCACGTGCTTGCATGTCCTCGCTCACAAAAGAAAAAAAAGCCACCATGAAGAATATTTATTTAAAAAAAATTTTTTTAAGGTTTATTTATTTTTGAGACAGAGAGAGACAGAGCACGAGCTGGGGAGGGGCAGAGAGAGAGGAAGACACAGAATCTGAAACAGGCTCTAGGCTCTGAGCGGTTAACACAGGGCCAATGCGGGGCTTGAACTCAGGGACCACAAGATTATGACCGGAGCCAAAGTTGGATGCTTAACTGACTGAGCCACCCAGGCATCCCGAAGAAACTTTAAATAAGATTCTAGCCCCTTACCCAAGTTTGAGGGATGTAAGTGGCATAGATTTATATTCAATAAATATTTTCTATTTGAACATTAAATTCATAAAATTAACAACACAAAGAAACAACAGGTGTTGGTGAGGATGCAGAGGAAGGGGAACCCTTTTGCACTGCTGGTGGGAATGCAAACTGGTGTAGCCACTCTGGAAAACAGTATGGAGGTTCCTCAAAAAAGCTAAAAACAGAATTACCTTATGACCTAGCAACTGCACTATTAGGTATTTACCTAAAGGATACAAAAATACTGATTCCAAGTGGTACATGCAACCCAATGTTTATAGCAGCATTATCAACAATAGCCAAATTACGGAGAGAGCCCAAATGTCCACTGACTGATGGATGAAGATGCATATATACAATGGAATATTGCCCAGCCATCAAAAAAAAAAAAAAAAGAAATCTTGCCACTTACAATGATGTGGATGGAGTTAGAATATATAACGCTAGGGGTGCCTGAGTGGCTCAGTCAGTTAAGTGTGAGACTTCAGCTCAGGTCATGATCTCACAGTTAAAGTATTTTTTCAATTTGAACAATATTCTTTCATTTCACTGTTATTCAATCTGGGATTTTGTACACATAGTTAGACAAAGCAGGGGAGAAACAAAACAGGTACAGGTGTGCCTTGCAGTTTCAATTTACAAGCTTCCCAAATGGATCTAAGATGGCCAAATAAGGGATACAAAAAGAGCGAGGATGAACGCTTTCCTTGATCTATGTCCTTATGTTGCCAACAGAAAGTGCACACAGCCATGCTTTTGGAAAAACAACTCCTCTTCAATCTCTGGAGCATGGAGTAGATAGGCAAGCAAGATAAGAATTGGTCTTTGAGAAACCATTTTCTATTGTAGTCTGCAACACAAACTCACCCCTTATTTGCTACATTCCCTAATAAAGACCGTAGCTTTAATTAGTGTTACCTGCTATCGAAATGTTTAGACATTTCCAGATAGGAGTAGATGTTAGCAAGTGAAAGCATCAAACCTTATAATTTACTCTTCCATCAGAGGAGAAATAAAATATTCTCCCTTGCCTTCTAAGCTCAAGGCTTGGCGAAGAGATCCTAACGAAGTGAAGGAATCAAAGGTTATGGGTCCTGTAGAACACTGTCATCCCACAGGCGACGAGGAGTCGGATACTTACTTATCTACAAGAGTCCGTATGACTGCTAGCGTGTCCAGCACTAGTCCGTCTACATTTTGTTTCTTTCTCCTTGGCTCATGTGGTCCTCGGCCCCTCCTTGGTGGCCGAACAGGGTCCCGGGGTTGGCTCCTCATGTCAGCAGTGGGCACTGCACTGTTCTCGGCTTGTCGCTGCTGGGTGTCAACACTATCTTCCGCTCCACTGTCATCTCGGCAGATACAGGAATTTCCCATGGTAGCGGGGGCACCTCTAGTCCCCAGGAAGTGGGCGATGTGCTCCTCAAGAGTCAACAGCAGACCCTGGCCAAGGCTTCTGCTCACTAAGAACACGGCCCAACCAAAGACAATCATTTAGATAGTTTTCAGTTTTCCAAGTACTGTTTTCATAATCTGGAGTGGAGGAACTTGCATTCTATTTGTTTTTAACAAGTGAATATGGAAGAAAGTTGCAGAACCGATCTCCAACATTATCAATTACAGGGAATCCAGGTCATCCAGTGGCAGTTCTAAAAGGAAGAGATGAAACATGAATCAAAGATTCTTGGTCATTTAATTACTCGCACTTTCTTAGTTTGATTTTATAGACAGGATTGCAATGGCAAATCATCTCTGGTTATTTTTATAGGTTTCTGACATGAAGAGGACACTTTGCATAAGCGAATTACAATCAAGAATTCCTTCTTCGTATTATAAAGTTGATTGCTAAACCATATCCTTGTAAACCACACAAATAACCATGGATTTTTTTTTTCAAAATCCATATGTGTGGTTCTACCTATGCAGAAACACATTAGAAGAATGTGTGCAGTTGTTGCAAGGACTCCTCTTGTGGATTAAAAGAAAAATGAACTGTCTCCTTTTTAAATTTAAATGTATGAGAAAAGATAATGTTTCAAGTAAACTAGTTATAGATGCTTACTGTTAAAAAAGTTAGGATACAAATGTGATAGCACACACCTGATCTCAAGCAGAATAAAGGGTAGAGTGTTTCACTTGAATGCAATCACCAGAGTATACAGATTTCCCATTTGGAGGCATTCTTTGAGAATTTACAGAAACCATACAAGCAGTTACAGTTTTTCTGTCATGTAAACAAGACTGTTTGGGGAGAGGCAATTATACATCACAAAGTTACATTTTCACAATGATCAGTTTTTTGTACAAATATGTCTGCTACAAAGTTACCAAAGGGCACACCGGCGATCTTTGTCTAAAAATACTGACGGGGCACCTTTTGCCTGCACCATGCTGGCACTGGGAGAAGAAAGATGACCAAGGCATAGTCCCTGCCCTCTAGGAATTCATGGATGGCCATTCTCATCCCATACAGTATTGTTCATCAACAAAAGCCTAATGATAGAACTTCTTCATTAAACTGAGAAAATCTGGTTAGGTCTAGAACGAAAGATTTGAAAGAAGAAAACGGAAGTGGGAGGGGGTTGGCAATAGAAAGTAAAAAATCATGCCAAGACCTGGAGACAAGACCCATAAGGACACAAATGGACATATAAGGAATAGACCAGTGTGTACTCTCAGCATTTAGTTATTTACAACTATATCTGTGTATATTGAGCACTGGCTCAGGAACAGCTATAAAATGTGTAATTCAATGGAGCAAGAGAAAAGAGAAAAACTTAATTCCATTATTGGGACAGATTTGCAGCAAATTATTTTAAATATTTGCCCAGTTTAATTACTGCTCATGGGGGAAAATTAAAGAAAAGGAAATGAAGATAGAAGATAGATGCAGATAGAAAGTCTTTAGTCATACATACAATAATCTAGTATAACCTATAAGAGGGAGGGGAAGGGTGAAGAGACGAAGGGGAGGGAGGGATGGGAAGAAAGAAGAGAGGTAACAGCCAGTATCTCTCCCCACACTACCAAGACAGCAATGGCCAGGCCAAGTAATATCACAGGTATTTTGGTTCCCCCTAAACAGTTAGGTTGTCTTTAAACCTTGGAGGTTATACTTAAAAGGATAAAGTGACTGAAATAGAGGTAGGAGCATGAGACAAGGTCTCTGCTGGAAATAGCTTTTTAAAAGAGAACCAACAGGGGGACCTAGGTGGCTCAGCTGGTTAAGTGTCAGACTTCGGCTGAGGTCATGATCTCACGGTTTGTGGGTTTGAGCCCCGCGTTGGGCTCCGTGCTGACAGCCAGCTCAGAGCCTGGAGGCTGCTTCAGATTCTGTGTCTCCCTCTCTCTCTGACCCTCCCCTGCTCACGCTGTCTCTCTCTCAGAAATAAATAAAACATTAAAAAAAATTTTTTTTAAAAGAGAATCAACAAAGAGTTGAAGTAGTATCATTCCCATTACTGCAGGGGCCATGGTATACAATTCCCCTCAGAGAGTAAATACCTAAAAGATTTCAATGCTTAAAAAGACAGGAGACAGAAATCAGAAATAATCCTTTAAAAGAGTCCCTGCTATAAGTTTCTATTGATCTTATAAATTATGCTACTAAGACCAAAAAGTAACATTGAAGAAGCAGTGCTCCAGCCCTTCTCACAGAACGTTCACAGAGAAAACACTGTTGGAACAATTCAGATGAAGGGGGTAAAGAAGCCAACGTTTTCTGTTTTCTGGTAGATCTGCCCAGTTGATAAGCCACTAGAGTACTCCCATGAAACATACTGGTTTGTTTTATCTGTTAACTTTTTAAAACAAAAGATGCATTTTCATTTTAAGACTGAAATGCTCCCTCTCTCTCTGCCCTCCCCTACTGTGCTCTGTCTCTATTAAAAATGAATGTTTAAAAAATTTTTTTTAAAAATGGGGCATTTGGATGGCTCAGTTGGTTAAGCATCTGACTTCAGCTCAGGTCATGATCTCACAGTTTGTAGGTTTGAGCCCTGCATTGGGCTCTGTGCTGACAGCTCAGAGCCTGGAGCCTGCTTCAGATTCTGTGTCTCCCTCTCTTTCTGCCCTCCCCTACTCGTGCTGTCTTTCTCTATTAAAAATGAATGTTAAAAATTTTTTTAAAAAAGACTGAAATGCTGCAGTCTACAGAAAAGTGAAAGCCTCTCTTCTGCATAGCCCATCCCTTCCTCAGAGGGAAGCTCTGCTAAAAGCTTCATGTGTCTGTTTGCACACTAATATACTTAAAAAAATTTTTTTGAGAGAGGGTACAAGTGGGCAAGGGGCAGAGAGACAGGGGGAGAGGAGGGGGGAAAGAGGAGGGGAGAGAGAGACAGAGGGAGAATATCCCATGAAGGGCAGAGAGAGGGAGAGAGAAATGGGGCTCACCTGAAGTAGGGCTCATGCTCACTGGATGTGCGGCTTGAGTTCACCTGAAGTGCAGCCTGTGCTCACCCAAAGCAGGGCTCAAACTCATGAACCATGAGATCAAGACCGGAACTAAAGTCAGATGCTTAACCAACTAAAACACCCAGGCGCCGCGCCCCCCTCCCCCCAAATTTTTTAACTTAAATAGGATGATGCCATAAACATTGTTCTGAGGTTTGCCTTTTCCTCCTTTAACTATTAATACATCTTTTTTTAAATGTTTACTTGAGAAAGAGCATGAGTGGGAGAGGGACGGAGAGAAGGAGAGAGATCCCAAGGAAGCTTCATGCTGTCAGGAGAGCCAAATGCAGGCCTCGATGTCACGAATGGGGAGATCATGACCTGAGCTGAGAACAAGAGTTAGATGCTTAACCACTGAGCCACCTGGCACCCTGACAACACATCTTTCTATACCAGTATATCTAAAACTACTCCTCATCCCAGCCAAGGCTGTACCAAATCCATATTCTGGATTGTCACAGTTTCTTACCCACTAGGTCATAAAAATCTGGGTCTAAACCAACTAATACTTTGGGGATGGTAGAGGGAGTGGTACAAGATTCAATACAAGGGAACTCTATTTGGAAATGCTTCATTTCCTGGCCCAAGTCCTCTTACTCTGAACTGCTCCGTGGTGTCAGGCTTACTTGAACAAAGGGAATTCTACTGGCTTCTCTAAAGCTCCTGAGCTTTTCCACATGATCAATATGGAAGTTGGGATAGGCGTGTCATGTAAATAGCAGATTTAGTCCAACCAGACATATTAAGTTGGGGAATGCATAACTGAGGAAGGGAGACCAATTGGGCATTTTAAAAAATTGATAATAATTTGAGAATGTCAGGTGAGATTAAGTCCCAGGAAAAGTGTTGGAGGGAAGAGAACAAAGGATCCTACAATTACAGTTTAATAGCATCACTTGTAAAGCTAGTTAGATTAACAAGAAATGCTGGGAATGTTTGAGAAATACAGTGGATTAAAAAAAAGTTTGTTGAATCTCACAGTCTTAAACTTTATTCTATCCAAAAATATTTTGCTAAACTGGATATAGAATAATTAATCTACGAAGATTTCCTTTTAGTACTATTCCAAAGTAAATGGAAGATATCCAGTACATATAGGTATTTTTAAAAATCTGACTAAATTTGGAGGAAGATGGCAAGAATTAAGTAGGCTTTTTCTTTCTTTCTTATTTTCATATTGAACTCAAGTGTAGTTCAGGTCCATTTCTTCCAAAAGAGCCATTTTCCCTACATGACCCAGCAAATGATGCCAACTACAAAATTTGTCATAGGAGGAAATGGGAGTAGAAAAAATAAAGTTTTCAAATATTTTAAAATTAAAGGCTTTCTGGGGCGCCTGGGTGGCTTAGTCGGTTAAGCGTCCGACTTTCGCTTAGGTCATGATCTCGCGGTTCGTGGGTTCGAGCCCCACGTCGGGCTCTGTGCTGACTGCCAGCTCAGAGCCTGGAGCCTGTTTCGGAGTCTGTGTCTCCCTCTCCCTGCTCATGCTATCTGTCTCTCTCTCCTAGAAATGAATAAAAATATTTTAAAAAAAATAAATAAAATTAAAGGCTTTCTCTTTCAAAGACTAGCTGTAAAGACCAGGTGTAAAGGAGAGGCTAATTAGGTAGGGGAAGCCTATGAAACATACAAGAAAAAAAAAGCTGGTATCTTTAAAAAAAACTTCTGAAATGAACACACAGAGAATCTTTAAGGGTTACATCTAAAGGCAGGGACATAAATGAACACAGTATATGATCTTTTAGATTTATTCAGTGCTAAGGAATGTATATCTTTTATCTGGAAATCATTGTCACTGGAGATAGTTTCTCAGAGAACAAATTGTGAATACTTCAGGCAAAAGACTAGGTAATAGACGTAAACAATTATACTTTACACAGCTTTGCTTTATCTCACTCCAAAAAGCATTATGTGGTTCTCTTCCCAAGGACCATTGTTTTAAGACAGTAACACTCAACACATCTCATACAGGATGCCAGAGGCCACCTCAGCACAAGGCATGGGCTTTGCAGTCAGACTGGGCGCAGGTTCCAACTCTGCAATATTTACAGCCACACATTCTAATTACCCTGACTATTGACACACTTTAAAACATGGAGATAATAATAGTTCTTACACCATACTACTGTGAGGATTAAATGGAATAGTGCATGTAAAACATGTGGCACAGAGCCTCACACTTACACTGGATCCAAAAATGCAAGATGTTATTATAAAATGAGTGACTAAGTAATCTGGGATGTGGGGACTCTGGAGTTAAGACCTGATTTAAGAGCACTAAGATAACTGTGGGGTGCTTGGGTGGCTCAGTCAGTTGAGTGTCCAACTTTTGATTTCAGCTCAGGTCATGATCACATAGTTTGTGGGTTCAAGCCTCACGTCGGGCTCCGTGCTGACAATGCAGAGCCTGCTTGGGATCCTCTCTCCCTGTCCCTTCCTCTCTCTCCAGATAGATAAACTTTAAACAAACAAACAAATAGCACTAAGCTAACCAAAGAAGTTATCTTTTATAGTTATCATCTAACCTGTACTAAAATAATTTTTACTTATCCATACTTTCAGACAAAGAAGCTTAGAAGGGATTGTAGCTTAATCATCCCAAAGGCAATGGCTATTAAAATTGCTTAAGTACTTCTTAAAATGCAAATTCCTGGTCCCACTCCAAATCCCCAGAATCAGGATGTGGCCCATGCAATTGTTTTCTTAAAATTCTTCAGTTGATTCTGATGGTGGCCAGGTCTGGAAATCATTGTGCTATAGAATCTAACACAGAAACTTGTTACAATAGGCAGGACCTACTGACTGAAGGGACAAATTGAAACACTATAGAGTGATTCTTCTGGGGTCAAAAAAGTTAATCTCCCTTTCCAGAAAAATGAACTGATACGATCTTTGAACTTAGCCTTTTGGAGAAGGCAGCCAAAAAAACCATTAGAATACAGTTACATCATCCATTAATGATTATGTACAGTACATACTGACATAATGAATAAAATAGCTCCTTATGTTTCCCAACAGATCCACCCTACGAGGCATCATGAATCGAGATGGTACCCTGTTTATGAGTAATGTCATTCAATGGTTGACAGACTGAATGGAATGGAAAATAAATAAGAATAGAAATTATGTAAAGGCAAAATATCTCAAATATCTATATACATCCCCATAGCTTTGATGACTATTTAGCATTAGATGGTCGTCTCAATTTTGAGAAAAAAAGGCTAGTCACATAATTTAAATATACACAACAACTCGAACTGTGGCGGTGGCAATCTTCAATTGATTAAATTATAATGATGCCACTGGTCACCACTGCTTAGTAGTGAAACTTTTTTACCATCTAAATGGTAATGCTTTTAAATCATTATACTGTTCATAGCCATTCTGCTGCAAGAGTATAATTATATTTCCTTTTACAAAGGAAAGGAATGACTATTCTGAATTTTACATTTTATTTATTTTAAAGTTGCTCTGAAAGGAAAAAAGAAATCAAACTTGGGCTCTCAGTAAATTCAGTGCTAAAGCAGTGAGGTCTGGTTCTCAAAATATAGACCTCTACCATCATAAACAATTCACCACAGAGACATCTGGCCAACTGATCTAACCCTGGCTGACAATGGTCCAGGAATCAATGATTCATTAATTCAAATACTTGCTTGTATTCAATCATAATACAGCTCAGTGACATTAAGAATACTTTCTTTTCTCTGAAAATAAAACTTCAGGATTATCCTGCCAAGAAAGAAGAAGCTGGTTAAATGAACGGCCATAGGAAGAAAAATCAAACTTTGGGCATGAAATTACTATTGCTGTCATCTTTACCTCATCATTCCAAAACAGTGTTACAGGATGCAGTAATTTTTTCCAATCCACTCCCCAATTCTCAAAGACTAAATCCTACAGCAGCATGAACAGTAACAACATGTAATACATTGGAAATTTTAGTGGTTTTCTTTCCTTAGAACACGTTTTGGATTTTATCCTAAAACAGTGAATATATATATTATATATTTATATACATATATAAAAATTATATATATATATAATAGTATTACCAGTGAGAGCGTCCAGTGTCATGTTTAATGAGCCCTCAACATTTTATTGTGGACAATTTCAAACACACAGAAAAGTTGAATTTTACAGGGAACACCTATGTATTCCTCATCTACATTCTAACAATAACATTTTACTACACTTGCTTTATCACACATCTACCTATCCTCAATCCATCTGTTTTTGGTTCATTTCAAAGTAAATCACAGGTATCCATATACTGCCCTCCTAAATAATTCAGCATGCATATCACTAACTGGATTTCAATATGTTTTTAGAGGTTAAATTTACACATAATGAAAAGATACAACTCTTAAGCATATATGTGCCAAGTTTTGTCAAATGCATACACTTGTGGAACTCAAAGGTAGAGAGCCTTATCCATAAACATTTTTGCTTTTAAAATATTCTATAGAACACCCCAAAAACTATGTATTTTTTTTGGCTGAAGATTGCACTTAAATGGGGAAAAGTTGGAGTCAACAAGGTTATTAGTTGTACATTAAGTAGATAAGAAAAAGTGTATTATATGTCAAGAGTATACTTGCAAGTTGAAACAGAAACCACCTAAAGACATTTTAACAAGAGTGTTTTTCTTTAGACTCTAAAGCATCTGATATTCTGTGGTAGGGGTGGGGGTAAGGGGGGGAAGATTGTGAAATATTTGGTTGGAACTTCACTTTTCCCCCAAAAGGAAAAGCGGCTCTGGTAAGATAGTTTTTACATGTCACCCAGGTGTCCAAAACTATCTGCACTGGTGCTGGCCACTTCAGGTTTAAGCCAGACAGGGTACTATTATCCCAGAGATTATAACTAACCTTCACATTGTCCGAGAAAAGCACTGGGTAACTTTGATACTTCTGTGCACAGAGGTTAGTTTGAGAAAGTACAACTTAGGGAGGAAAAGTAGTTAATTTTTCTGGTTGAATTGGTAGAGAAAAGGTTGCTAGAGAAAAGGTGGCTGGAAAAAGCTTCTCCTAAAACGCTGGGAACTTTTTCATCAGTAGCAGTGGTATCTGTGGTCAGGTGAGAATTTTTAGCAGAACAAATTACAGAATACAGCCCTGACCTGAAACAGTACAAACGAGAAAGGATCAACTTTAGGGCTGGGATAGAGTAAGAAATTTCCAGAAGCACATAATAGTAAAAAAGGAAAAGTAAATAATACTTGCCTGGTCTCAAGAATTTAAAAATTTGCCTTGAACCCAAAGAGGAAATACTAAGAAAGAACTAAGGTAAGCGCTAACGATGGCTACAGTACAGAGGAGAAAAACATATGTACTATGCCAAACTATTTGGGATTTATCCCTCCTGGGATACCAAATAACAGGAAGTCATATAGATCTATTATTCAAACACACATATTATCCACAAATCTGAAGGAAAAGGACTTTACTGTTACAGAGAACTCTCTGCTATTAGTGTCAACAGCATGAATAGCAACATTTTCCTTAAAGAGATCTACTTAAAACAGTATCTGCCATCTGCCAACAGTCAATTGCATACTCAATTAGATACCTATTAAAACTAACAGGTAGTCAATAAGTAATTTAAGTGAATTTATTCTAAAATCTGTAAAAATGAAGCGTTTCCAAGGGAGTTATCACTTTGAAAAACTGAGACAACACCATTCAGTAAATATAAATCCAATGAATGCTTATTTGCACCGAGCAAAGCTGAAGAAAGGTCCTCAGGCTCTTAGCAGAGGGATGAAGGATGGCAACAGACAACATACCGAGTGCCCGACCCGTAACACAGCACATGCCACAGAAGCTTATGGATAAAGTATCAGGTCTACTAGGAGGAGGCCTCTCCCTCCACCATTTTTCCAGTGGAAGAGGAACTCAGTGACTTTCAAGTATCTCTTACAAGCAAGTTTTTAGGTGACTATGTACGCCAGAATTAGCAAAAGGGAATGGAAGATTTATATTTGTGCTGCAACATATTTGTGTCTTAAATTATAAGCCAACGCATTTTTGGTACAACTATACCTGACCGCACAGTGAAAAGTTAACCAAAAGCCCTTAAGTTAAATAAAGATGAAGCTAATAGTCATTTCAATGGCGGGGTGGGGAGCCGGCAGGGAGAAAAGAGGAAGCACAATGGAAAACCAAGATCCCTTTGAGACCATACTGAGGACACATCCCAAATAAGCACCCTTCCTGAATGTGGCAGGATCCCCATTCTGCATATGACACGTAAGAAGCTTTGCACTGTTGCCAAGTTTCCCAGGACACACTCTGGGAGACGACAGTAAACTCTAATGATGAACTAGTTTTGGTTTATGAATACCACGTTTTAGTAATTGTTAACAATTCACTTGGTAGGTTATTAACAAGCAGCCCTTAGGCAGATGAAAGTATGAACAACTATGAAGCAATAAGAACTGAAAAAAGGAGCTGCATTTCTCACAAATAAGGGTGGAGTAGGAGCTGTACTTGGAGTCACTGCATCAGGGGAGCCAGGAGAGGAAACTGAACTCTTCAGGAGGTTAGAAGGGTTAAGAAAAAACTAACACTGCAACATCAAACTGAGGTAATAATAAACTTGCTAAGTAAGGCATTTCAAACCTTCTAATTGATGTGTATAGGATCCATGATATTATGCCTGGAAACTATAATTTCAGGCAACAAGAAAGTTACATGCAGGATTCATTCATTAACAAACTTCTGGAGTGCATCAATTCTTTGCTTTTTAAAACACATCCTTCATTTTCAAAAGCTCAGAAAGGGAGAAAGAATATTCTTACAGCCAACCATTATAAAATGTTTGTTTCATTTAGCCTTGTATATATCACAGTTAAATACAGTTTTCTATAGTTAAGTATGCTTTTACATATTTAACCAGCAAGCATTCTTTTGAAATGGACACAGAGAGTGAAATTTAACAATTTTACCTTTTTTCTCCAATTTCCAAAGCCATTTCAAAAGCTAACTTATCAAATAGATAAAGCAAAGTGAAAATATTCTTTTGCACCACTAAAATTATAAGTCTCCTTCTAATGGTCGTGGCCCAAGTTTTATCATTTACCACTTCCTGACTATTCTGTTTTTCAATTTCCAAAATTGTACACAAGGAAAGAACTATCCAAACTCAATGGTAAATGTAAAAATGCCAAATATTTGAAGAGAAGCTAAACTGATAGTTTATTATCAGTAGCTCTTTGAAATAACTTGCTGGTTCCATTGTGATTCCCATCTGTGGTGCCTAATGATAGCCGTGACTATCACACCTACTTTACAAGCATCTGACCACAAAACAAAAAATTTCCAATTTGAAGTTGTGATAATAGTGATCACCATCCTTAAGAATTCCTAATAATTTCTCAAACTATATAGATATTATGGTATGTAAGAGTTGTATTTTTTAAAAAAAAATGTTTTTTATTTACTTCTGAGAGAGAGAGAGACAGCGTGAGCAGGGGAGGGTCAGAGAGAGAGGGAGGTACAGAATCTGAAGCAGGCTCCAGGCTCTGAGCTAGCCATCAGCACAGAGCCCGACGCAGGGGTTGAACCCACGAACCCTGAGATCATGACCTGAGCTGAAGTCAGATGCTTAACCGACTGAGCCCCCCAGGTGCCCCAGGAGAGTTGTATTTTAAAGGTTGCAAAATGACTTCTCACTTCATTAAAAAATTTCTTATTTTTGTAATTTCTGATAGACTGAATTAAAACCATGGGTAGAAAAAAAGTGAGTAAATGCACTTCAGGAACAAACAATTTGTTATTCTCCTGCCAAAATATACAACTTCAGAGTTGTATAGAATAACAAACTTTTACACACAGTGCTAAGTTTTTATTTCCCCTTGATTCTTGGCCAATTTGCCAAGGTGAAAAGTCATTTGTTGACAAATTAGAAAAAGTCCACGCAGAGTATGCTGGAACATTTCCTATAATCAATAACTTAAGTATGATCGTGGGGTACAGAAATAATGAAGGGTTTGTGAAAACAGCAAAAGCAGGCCACAGACATTAAGCAGTAGGTCAGGACAACATGTATCCTGGGAAATCAGAAAGCTCATAAAATCACCACGTATTTTTTTTAAAGACCCATGGAATATAAAATTAGAAAACCAGGAAATTCAAGCTGGCTTTTTGTTAAAAAAATTTTTTTTTCAAAGATCACAAATATCCGACATTTGGAAAACCAGATCTAACAAAAGCCATTAATCAAATATTGGGAAAATGTCATACATGGACGTAAGTATCTTATAACTTCATAGGGGGAGCTACAAAGCAAGGTGTCATTCCAGGAAACGCAAATTCTATACATGGTGAAAAATAAAAGAGAACCATTGTGGAAGACAAATTTAAAAGCAATTGCTTATGTGCCTCAATCTATACTTTGAGGCCACCACAGAATACAGAAAGGCATAACATTCAAGGGGGGAATAAAGGAGGTCTCATTTACAAAATCACAACTAAGAAAGGAAGCAGGATATTCAATACATGTAGACATCCAAAGGCCTTAAGTATATATATGGAAAAAGGGGAGGTGGTTTATAATAACTGAGCTCAAATTTCAGCTGTCAGAGAAAAACTTTCTGGAGGAAAAGATTATATCCAAGTGCTACCTCCTGCCAGCACTATCAGAAGTTCAAAGTAAATTAAAACTCTGGGAGCAAAAGACCGGAAATCCCTCCACTCCCATCTAAGCAGGGGCTGAAACCATGGGTTTAGATCATAATATGACCTAGAAAGCGCTGAACCTTGAGGTTTCCAGTACAATATGGCTCCCAGTACAATAGGTGATCAACAGTTGTGTTAATGCTAATCCCTTACATCTACAGACTGCTTTACAGTTTAGAAAGTGCCTTCACCTTTATTCCCCAAGCCCTTTGGTGGTAGAATCAATCCTTTACTCTCACACAGCTTGTAGTTTGTAAAGTATCTTCACACACTGCCTTATTTTACAGAAGGGACCCGAGGGGATTAAGTTACTGGCAAGGACGCGAACGAGGTAGGTGAGGGGCCTGGACGCCTGCAGGACTCTACTCAGTCACTAAGAGACACTTCCTTTTAAAGTTCAAAGTACAACACTCCAGGGGGAGCAGCCAGCCCCATTCAGACAGCTCTGAAGCACAGAACTGCACAGTTGAACCATCTCTGCCTCGCTCTCCCTCCCTAAAGACTGGGAAACTGAGGCACCAGGTAGGAACAAAAGCCTCATCTAGAGTCACGCAAGGAGTGCTGTTAGGATGGACTTCCTCCACACCACCTGCGCTTTGCCCAGCAGCAGCTGAATCCTGTGTTTGAGACACAGGCTCGGTACCCAGAGAGGAAAACCCTTGCCATTACTGCTTCCCTCTCACTCTTCCTTCCCCACCGGGCTTTCCTACAGATGGTGGTCTCTTCTTTCGGGAGCCGCTCAGTAACAACCTCTCCCTAGGGCCCTTACCCATTTTTCACATCGGGCCTCCGGAGTAAAAGAATCCGCTAGCTCTGGCTCCCAACTCCTAGTCCCCCTCCCGGAGGTGTCTCTCGACCCCAAAGCATTTCTAGGTCTCCCAGGGGAAGGTCCGACGTCCACCCGTGCCACCCAAGCCTTAAACTCCACAAAAGAAAACCCTCCCAAAGCCTCCTCCCGTTACCCCTCCCGTCCAGGACACTCCTAAGGAGCACCCCTAAATATCAGGAGCCTCCCAAGGGCTACCTGCCTCTCACCTGGGCCCCTTTAGCCACGGCCTCCTCGGAAGGGCGACCCCCAACAACCTCCTCCGGTCCCGAATCCGCTAAAGGGGTAACACCCTCTTCCAGGTACCTCTTCCAGGCGCCTTCAGCGCGGGCCTCAGTGGAGAACCTCCTGGTTGCTTCCTGGGCTCTGCCGAACGCCACTCCCTCCCGGGCCCCTTCGCGGAGTCTCCCTCAGCCCGAGTCCGGTCTTCCCACCGCAGACTCGGGCGGCTGTTTCCCTCCCTCACGGACGTTCCCAGCCCTCGGACTCCCCCCAGCTCCGTGTCCCCAGTGGTTTCCCAGAGCAGCGCGGCCGAGCCGAGGCACTGACTTCTCCAGCTCCCGGGCCCACCCGAGGGAGGGGGCGGCGGCGGCGCGACTCCTTTGTGACAGGTCCGAGAGAGCGGTAAAGATGGACGCGAGGCCACGGCGCTGCCATTACGCGCTGAGCCCACCCCCGCTTCGTACCGCCCCAGCCCTCCCCAGTCCCCTAGGAAACGCCCCTTCCTCTGTGGCAAGCCCTCTTCATTACAGCCAATCATTTTTCAGGGATTGTGCCACGTGATCGCGCGGCCCGCCCCGCCCCCCAAGGACGAGCTGGCCAATCCCCTTGCTGAGGTGAGAATGGCCCAATCAAGTCTCTCCGGCTAGCTTTCCTGGTACCGGATTTCCATCTGTCTCCTGGGGAGGAAGGAAGGTGTGGATTGGGTTACGGTACCGGAAGCGGGGCGGGACTTTGTTGTGGCGGTGAGGAAGAGGAAGCCCTGAAGGGTCAAAAGGAATACAAAAGCAAAGGCTGTTTTCCTTCTTTTCTTTTTTCTTTCTTTCTTTCCTTTTTTTACTCCCTAAAGAGCGCGTGGCCTTAGTGGTGGCGGTTTGGGGTGGGCGCCGCCGAGGTGAGGGGGTCTCGCCTCCCGCACGCTGGTAGGTGAGTGCGGCCTGGGCCCTGGCCTGGCGGAGAGACCTGGGTTCCAGCTTCTTCGCTGAGGAGATGGGCGGGGGAGGGGTGGTGGTGGCTACGTCTGGTGTGAGGTTTAGGGCCAAGCCCGTTCTCAGTCTGCGCACTTGCCCAGTATTCTTAGGCACCGGGGCCAGGGGCTTGCTGGGGGCCAGCCTGAGGGGAGCCGAGGGAACCCGCGGGAAGGCCTCCAAGTCGTGTGGGGGAAGATCCCGGCCCTTCTAGCGGTCTTGGGACTTCGCACCTCTTGCCGGCCCTCTTCCACCGTTTCTGCTAAGTGGGGCCATCCGGGTTCCAAGTGAGGAGCGGGCTCTCTCCCAGGGGCCTTGGAACGGCTCCAGGCTACTCAGAACATGTGGGCGTGCCTGGTTGGAAATGGTTGAATCACAGAGTGCAAGTGTAGGATGGGAAACACATTTGTTACGTACCTTGCACCGTTTGCTATGCTCAGTGCATTTTCTTCTAATAAGGGGCAAGCCGCCGTGCTCGTTTCGCAACAACAACAACAACAACAACAACTTAGGAAACTAAGACTGAGGGTTGGGTTGAAGGATCTTGATGGAGAGTTTGCCTGTGTAAGCTGTCTACGCGCACAGGTGTAAAGGTGGAGACCTACTTGTTGATAGCAGTGGTTCTTAATCTAGTAGAAAACAAGATCTTCTGTGGCCTGTTTAAATGCAGATTCTCGGACCCTATCCCTCAGATAGTCTGATTGAGTAGATCTGGGGTTGGGACCCAGGGAAGCCAAGTGCGGGCCTGCTGGTCAGAATTCCCAATGACCGCTTCTGTATACCAGCTGTGAGCTAAGATTTGTTGATTTTTCAGCTATTTCGCATATTGATACCTTAACAGGGACCCCATAAAATGGTTTGGAGGGCACTACTTCTGAAATCCCTGAAAAGAATCATTGTTTATACTCCTTTTTGATAACAAGGGATTGAGTGGAGATAAAGGCAGCTGTTACAGTCTTTCAAATAGAGCGTGAGAAGAGCTGTTAACAATTTATAGGGGTCTGAAAGCAGAGGCTGGCCAATTATTTTCCTCAGCTGAAGTGTTGGTGCCTTAATCCCTTACAATCAGGAAGAATTATGTCAAGACCTGGTTAGCAGCCTTCCCTTTCACCTTATAAGAATCTTGATGTTTGCTTAGAGTTAAGCTGCTGCCTCAGAAATTGAAAACCTCATAGCTGGTAAGTGAAGTAATTAAAGTGCGTGGTGCCGCCATTGGTGCGCTCATACTGTAATCATGCCTTTGGGGGCAACTGAATTAAACAAGTTCAGGGTGTTCACTGTTGATCACCTTTTGAAAATGAATGGTCTTCATTCTTAAATGTGATCTGTTTCATTCTTTGCTATAGAATGCATTTTAAGTTTTCTGTTTTTTTTTTTTTCCTCTGGGTTTTCAGGATAATGCATCCAACTATGGATGTGTTTTTGTTGGTTTTGATGTTTGTCAGACTTTTTTATTCTGTAAAATTCTTGACCATTTTATGTTGCTTATGCCCCATTGTTTATCTCCTTTGCTGATGTAACACAGATCCTTTCACTTTATTGTCTATGCCTCTTATTCCTTTATTTTTCCATGCTATCTCCTGGATAATTTCTTATTCTCAAGTTATTTCTAATCTGCTATTACACCCCTCCATTGACATATTAAATTCAGTTACTGTGTTTTTTAGTTCCAGAGGTTCTGTTTGGTCCTTTTTCAAATGTGCCATGCCATTGTTTTACAGTCTGCTGTTAATTTTGAGGCTTGGTTTTTATTTCTTTAAACACAGTAAGCATTGTTTTATAATCTATGTTAATTCCACTGCCAGTTCCCTTTGAGTCTGTTTCTTTTGCTCATTATTGCTGCTGTTTTTCTTCCCAGTTCACCTTTACCTTTTTAAAAAATTTTATTTATTTTTGAGAGACAGAGAGAGAATCCCAAGCAGGCCCTGCACTGACGCGAGCCTCAGTCTCACTAACCGTAAGATCATGACCTGTGCCAAAATCAGGAGTCATATGCCTAACAGACTGAGCCACCCAGGCGCCCCCCACCTTAACCTTAATGGAATATTTGGGACGCTAGGTTAAGATGAAGAAGGTGGTTATGACTCTGCACCTTTTGTGGACTCCTGGCTTTGACTTTTGTTTCTATTGCTTCATAAGTACATAAAACAACAGTATTCAAGGTCAAGGTCAGAGAAATCCTCAGGATGAAAATAATTTGAATATTGGGTTTAATTTCTAATTTTCACCTTTTCTTTGGTTTTGGCCTTTTTTTTTTTTTACTAGTTAGCTTTTCTGTTTAACAATTATTTTAAAAAATTTCCTCCAGTTTTTGTTTGTTTAATAATAGAGGTAGAGGATTGGTCTTAATTACCTAGCCCACTATTTCTGGAAACGTAAGCCCCCTTTCACGTTGATTTTGGAATGCGAAATTTGTGATTTCAGGCAATCTTAAAGATCATTTTTCTCCATATACCTTAAACTTCCACCACTTTTCCCTATGTAGTGTCACAGCTGCTGTCAATATTAAGCTTCCCTGGTACTTGTTTTAGTCTTCCTTTTCTGAATTCCTTAGTGCTTAGCTTCTATTTATTCTCTTGGAGCATTTAACCTCATTCTTTTCCTAAAAGTGCTTATGCCAGCCTTATCTCTTTTACTGAATGCAGCTTCTTCGTTTGCTAAAAAGTGGCGTGCCAGTTCAGCACCTAGCATTCTGTGCCTTGCACATAATAGGTTCCCTGTAAAGATTTACAACTGAATGAGTTAGTTGGCCATGTATGGTTTCTGTAATGCAATGTTTGTCTTCCTTTGAACCTCAGATGAAGTAGTTGGTTCGCATTTAGGAGTCACAATGTGTAAAAAGTACAACTAATAATTAGAATCATACGTAGTGAGAAAAGTTTATACTTTGAGAGGCACACGTGAACTAAGGAACTGATGATCAGCCAAGGGAATCAATATTTTAAGAGCTCTTTACTTTTCAGTGCATATAGATGAATTAAAGGTAAAAGTACATATGATGAGACTGTCCTTGTGCTACGGAAAGATAAATGTATTATAGGTTTGCTTAAAATTTTTTTTCATTGCATGTGTTTATTTTAGATGCCTGGACAACCAGAAGATTGTGACAAATTGCTCTTTATAATAAACATTTTAAATATGAATAAAATTGCTTATGCTGTACCCTGATTTTTAGATTCCTTTAGTCTCCTTTGCTACCTAGTGTATTAAATAAGGGTTACTTGTGAGATTGAAGATTACTTTGGTAACAAATGCCAGTCTTGTTCTCTGTTAGTAGTTGTCATGCTCTGAAGTTTTGTAATATGTAGGGAAAGTCATCTTGATCTGAGTTAACTGTGGCTTGGTAGAAGTGACTTCTGGCCAGAAAGCTATCTATTTGGAATATAGTTGAGTTTGCCAGATGGCACATTCCTCTTAATTGCCGTCCTGCATTTTGAAATCCCATGTGATTTGAACATGAGGTTTTTGTAAAAATGTTGGAAGAGCAGGACTTACATATATTTACTGACGAAACAAAAGTGGATTGGCCTATTGTTTTTGCTCCCCAAAAGGAAGACTTAGAACACCATAACACAGAAATCTGATTCCCCCTGGTGTATTTTTACACTATAGTCTAATGTTAGAATTAGGAGGGTGTAGTGGCCAGTGATGTAAACACTTAAGTAGTCTGCCATCACAAAATTCAATTCCATAGGAAACCAGATCTCATTAACTTGTATCATGGCACTGGCTAAATGGAATAATTTTCAAGTCAGCAGTAGCAATTGCTTTGGGGGCTGCAGTGTAAAGTTTAGATCTTGTATAGCATGTAGTGTCACTGAGCCCATTCGTCCCCCCAACGTGGAAATTAAATACCACAGTCTCCAGTACAAACACAGAAGTGCTGTGTTTAACAGTTACTTTGGCTTGAAATATAAGATCTTTGTGTTTTTTTGGCTGTCAAGCAAATTTGAAAAGTGTTCTTTGTGTCAGTTTGTAACATTTAAGGTTGGACAAAGTGATTTTGGTATGGTTTTGGTTTTCCATGAATTCCCTATTTGAAGAACTTAAATAATCCTTTTTAAGATAATGCAGCATTTGGTTTGATAATTAAACTTGAATCATCTTGGGGGGAAGAAGCAATGTGAGTAGAGGAAAGTTGACAGCATTTATTCTTTCTGAAATTAAACATACTGCAAAAATGAATATTCCTGTTGTAAATCCTCTTCATTCCTATGTGTATCTTTACAGTTCCATCCCAGACCCCTGGGCTTTGTTTGTGTTTTGTTTTTAATTATTCTAGCAAAGAGGAAAAGTAAGACTTGTGGAAATTTAGCAAGGCAGTAGGATTTAGAAATAAACAGTTTAATTTCCAGTTTCTGCCCACTTCCAGAAGGAGGTAAATGAGCTCCAGGTACTCATCACCTCCCTGGTGCCGAATAAACAACCAATGAAAATTGAACTCTTCAAAGAAAAATGCTTTGTGTGGGAAATACTTAGTCTTCAGTATAACAACATTTTTCTGTCAGTTGAAATTAAAGGAAAGTAGTGAGTTATTCTTGAAGAAAACCTCAATTATATAGAAAAGCGACTTAATTTTTGGTCATGTGTTTCCAGGTGCACAAATTTTGTGGTATTTGAATACAATTCCCTATGGGACCTGGGAGCTTGAGCAAATACTTACATAACATCTGCTATTTTCTATAACTTAACGTAGGAACATTACCTCAGAATATTCATGTGAGATCCCTCTTCCCTGCTTAAATTCTTGAAGTCCTCTTCATGGTTGGTTTATTCAATAAGTATTATTATCTGCCCAATATATGCCAGCCACCGTGCTTAGAAGCAGTGCAAATACAAAGAGCCACTGAATGGTCACAAATGGTAAAACATAATGGGTAAGTTCTGCGGTAGAGTTGGAGTTAGAGGTCGAGTGGGGGAGTGGGGGTGACCGCAGGAACAGGGAGACCAGTGGAAGGCTACTGCAGTAGCCCTGGGCGGGATGAGGCCCCGAAAAGAAGACATTAGAAAGGAAAGGACTCAGGAGGTCTGGGTGGCTCAGTCTGACTCTTGATTGTGGCTCAGGTCATGGTCTTATAGTTTATGGGTTCAAGCCCAGCGTCCTGCTCTATGCTGGGGGTGCGGTGCCTGTTTGGGATTCATTCTCTCTCCCTCCCTCCACCCATCCCCAGCTCTCTCTCTTTCTCTCTCAAAATAAATAAATTAAAAAAGAAAGAAAAGACTCTTCTCTTTAAAAAAAACAAGGAGCAGATGGATTAAAAAGAGGTCATTATGCGGTAGAAACACCAGAATTCAGCCACTGGTGAGATGTAAGACAGTGAGGGAGAAGGTTCATGTCCAGGTTTTTAGCCTGGGAAACTAGACTGATCGATATTTATGCCCTTCATTGTTGCCCCTTACCTGTACTATTCGTTTTAGTAATTCATTATATATATACACTATTATCTGTTATTAACTAATTCAAGGATACTAACTTTATTTCTTCTATGCTCCTCATAGAATCTGACACAGCGCTGGACGCAGAGTTCCCCCGTTCAGCACAATGTCGAGTTTATTTAAATTAATCGAATAAAACAGTAATATAGAGAACCCCACTAAAGGGACAATGCAGAATTACCAAATTATATATACATAGAAGTTTTTCCTAATTTCTCTGATGTAATCCCTTCGTGTACGTGATTTATTTCTCCTCCTCGCCCCCCTCCCCCCGGAGTACAGACAGTATTTCTCTCCTATAACCAGTCCAGAGCTTAGCATAGTACTTTGTAGTAATGGCAGACGTTTCAAAGCATTTTTTTGGGCATGTGTCAAACACCATGCTAAGTGCTTTGCCTGAATTACCTTGTTTATCCTCACAGAAACTGTTGTGCGGGACTATTTTAATCCCCATTGGTGAGTGCAACCTGTGGATGAGAAAACCAAGACTCTGAGGTTTGCCCAGGGCATACAGCTTGTAACTGAGGTCCCTCAATTTCAGACAGAATGTAAAGTCTTTATCATTACCTGTGCTGCATGTAAGGAGACTGGTAGGGAAGGTACTTGTTTTCTAGCCAGGGACTTAGATTAAGTTGTACTGAAACATGTGTGAAGTTAAGCTTGCTTCTTGGCAGTACGTATTGACAGTGACATTTTGTATCCTGAAAAAAATCTGAGTATTTCCAGAAAAGGAATATCCTGACCATTATCCAAATACTCAGGAGTATGGCCACTTGTTCACGAACATTTTCTGTCCCTGTCTTTGGCCTCTCCTAACATAGAAAGATGTCCATATAGCCAGGAGGGCCATTGGCAGGGTTGAAGGCAAGGAGGGAATGATGGTTGAAGTGCCAGGGAAGGAGGACCTGCAGAAGATACAGAACGGCTAGAAAGAGAGGAAATAGCAGTCTGTGTTTTAGTTGTATCCCTTTTAAGCTCACAGAAATGCATTGTAATTAGGTGAGGCCATCTAGCTTTTTAAAATTTATTTTGAGACAAAGGAATATCAGGGTTATAACATTAGCTTTAAAGAGCAGGCTTTTATAAGTGTTAGTTTTGACTGTTTTCAGGAAACTATCCCATTGAGAGCGGTAGTTTCCCTGTCAAATTCTGAAGCTGTTGTCTTTAAATCTTCCCTTTTTTTTTTTTTTTTTTTTTTGGGGGTTTTTTTTTTTTTTTTTTTAATAGTTTATTGTCAAATTAGTTTCCACAAAATCTTCCCTTTTCAATGTGCTGTTTTATTTTTCATTTTTGGTAACCCATCTCTGATTCCTGGTTTTGTCCTTGTGGCGTGAAAGATGGTGAAAGGCACAGACTCAGCCGTTGGGGTAGAAATTGAATTCTAACACTTAAGAGGAAAAGATTGATGAGAAAGAGAATAAGAATTTCTTGGAATCCCATAAGTTTGCCTTTTCCCCAAAGTGGTAAGTGTTGGAAGATTCTTTAGTTCCTATTTCAAATTCAGATCCTTTAACACGTGTATCTTGAAGGCTTTGTCCCTTGAGTTTCAGGGATCTTGGTTAAAGTTTAAGTGAAGGTAGGTTCTTATCCAAAACTTCAGTAGGCTGTGAAAATTAATGATTTTACTTTCTTAATTTTGAGTTATAAGAATAAATCTTAGAGACTGAATTCTCAATTAGCTGGAGCCATTTGCGATTCTAGGGTTTGTTTTTGGTCTTTTTTTGCCTGTTGGAACACTTCTTTTAGTATTAATATATGTTTATTGTACAAATAAACATATATTAAGGAAAATTAATGTATTTTCTTTCCTTTTTTAATTTTTAAAAATTTTTTTATGTTTTTAAAAATTTATTATTGAGACAGAGAGAAACAGAGCACGAGTGGGGGAGGGACAGAGAGAGAAGGAGACACAGAATCCGAAACAGGCTCCAGACTCTGAGCTGTCAGCACAGAGCCCAATGTGGGGCTCGAAGCCGTGCACCACGAGATCATGACCTGAGCCGAAGTCGGATGCTTACCCGACTGAGCCACCCAGGTGCCCCTCTTTCAGTTTTTAAAAGGTACCATGAGAGTGGAGAGATGCATACAATAGGAATGCCAGGGCATTGCCACATTCTAAAGTATATTTCCCAGGTTGAAATCCTATGCAATCTGATAAGTGTACTGCTTTGAGACACTAGTATTTTTCTCCATTTCATGAGATGAAAAGAACTAGGGATGTTTGGTCCAGAAAAATGACAGATTAGGAGGACCATGGGAGTTGTCTTCAAACAGTTGAAGCATTGTCATATTGAAAAAAGGATTTGGCTCCTTTTCTGCAGTCCCAGTGGGTTAAACCTGAGTGTGGAATTTATAGGGAGACAGGTTTCAGTTTGGAAAGAACTGAAGGAAGAACGATCATCCTAGTCAGATCTACTCAGAGAGGGAGTGAGTGCATTGGTCCCTGTTGAGGTGTTAGAATATGGGTTGGATGAAAATCTCCTGGGTGTGTATGATGGATTCGTATGTTGGATGGAGAATCTTATTAGGTGTGACATCAGGACCCAGCCCACTCTGAATTATTTACCAGGAAATAAGGGTGAGGGGAAGAAACCAGGAGGCCAGTTTAGGGCAAGGGAGGAGAGTGGCAGCCATCTAATAGGATAGGAAAGGGGGACACTGAGGGTCCAGTGTATCTCGCCCATTCATTAGAGTCCTAATTTAAGACATTTAAGAATATGTTGGCTCTCTTTTCATAAGATGTTATTCTGCAAAATTTGAGGAATTTTTGGCATGGTCAACAGAGACAATAATTCTGTTTCTGTAACAGTCCTTTGGCTGGAGACATTGAGGCTAAATTACAAGTGTGCAGGTGTGGGTTTTAGGTGGGAACAATAGCTTCTGCCAGTTGATTTGGTTTTCTTTCTAGTAAATTTCAGAATTCTCTCTCATGATTGTTACATTGAACTAAACTTCAGCCACAGTAGGATTTAGGCTGGAACTGTTCTCTTGTTCCGAATGTTTGGATTTGTTTTCTTACCTTCCATTTTCATAGTCATTAAAATGTTTACATGAACAATTTCAGCCTGGAATTCGGTATAGAAAGAAAGCTGAAATTGAGATGTCCTTCTTTTTAACCAGGATCCCAGGTTTCTGGGGAAGGGGATGGTGAAGTGGCTAAGAGTGTGAATTTTCTATGTCAAACCTGGATTTTATTCTTAGCTCTACCGTTCACCATCTTCTATCACTTTTATCACCTTAGATGAGTGACCTAACATCTCTGGGCTTCATTTCTTCATCTGTAAAGAGAGTATTTCTCATTGGTTGAATGGAAGCATACATGAGATAAAATACATAAAAATGTATTTAGTCCATGGTAAGAGCTCAATAAGTGGCAGCTACTTTTTCTGCTCTCAGTAGAGACTTATGTTTGTTATTAGGGATCATCTTGGAATGGACATTGAGTTGAAGTCCTAGTAGTGCAGAATATCTGCTTCCTTGTTAGGGTGTAATTGTGTGAATAATAGAACATGTCTGAGTAGAGAGTTAATTCCACAGCTCTTAAGAAAAAGAAGAAAGAAACTAGCAAAGAAAAGCAGAAAGGCTTAAAAGGAGTAACAAATACTCCTCTATCTTTATTTCCTCCTTCCTTCCTTCTGAAGAGAGGTTCAGGTAGAAGTTTATAGATTTGGGAATCTTGTACATCAAGACACACATAAAGTGGGTGGGGTCGTTGTGGGAGTGAGAAAAGAGAAGGATTGAATATGGACTCTTAGTGGCATAGATCCATATCTTACAGGAAGGAAGGTCAGGGAAGAGATGGAGGACTGTGCTTAGTGTAGTGCACAGTACATTGAACCTGTAGTTAGGAGATCTGGGTTTAAATCTCGCTTTCTCTGTTTGGGGTTTGTGTGCCTCTAGGCACATCCCTTCCCTGTTGTACAGACTAGACTTTGTTTCCAGGACTCCTTGCATACCTGAGTTTCTCCATTATGAATCTACTTGGAAACAGTAACACGCAAATGGAGGTAGTGGAATGTTCCTGAAACAGGTATTACAAGGAGGAACAATGTCAGATGTCACTGAAGTGAAAGAGATTGAGAACTGGGAAAAAATCAGGGTGCCCAGGAAGCCAATTCGTTTAGAGGGACCAAGAAATATCTGCAGCGTAAGACTTACATGTAATTGCAGCATGTAATGAGAATTATGCCAGGTCCTCTCGCCGACTTTGTAGATAACATAAATGTTAATAAAACTGCCTGATACAGGAGGAAAAATGTAATCGTGCTTTCATCAGTCATCTATAAAGTAACCTACTTGAAGAGCTCTTCAGAGTTGAAGGGAATTTTGAGGTAGTCTGTTGCTAGGTGGTGAGACAGCTAAATCTTGTTTCACCTTAGAATTTTAATTGCAGTTCTCACTTGAAATGTTTCGTATGTTTTTTGTAGACCAGCTGTTCCATTATGGATGGAGGGGATGATGGTAATCTTGTTATCAAAAAGAGGTTTGTGTCCGAGGCAGAACTAGATGAACGACGCAAAAGAAGGCAAGAAGAATGGGAGAAAGTTCGAAAACCTGAAGATCCAGAAGGTATATGGGCTTGTAGTTTGGCATTCAGTGTAATGGTCTCTGATCTTCACGGCAGCCCTGCAGAGTAGGCGCTACCGTCCTCCCTTTAGAGTAGGGGGAGTAAGGCTCAGGGGGCCAGGGGCCAATGCAAGGCCTCCGTGGCGGGAGCAGAAGCGCAGTACGCACTGTCTGTGCCACCATCCTGCCTTCCAGAAGATTCTGCGAGTCTGTTCCATCTTTGCAGGTGGATGCAGGATCTGAAGGACTGAGAATGCTACTGCTGAGTAGGGGTTGGGCTGGCCCCTCACCCAGTTAACTGTCTCAGGCCGGGGGTCCTCCTGACATTGCTGGGTGCCTTTGAGACCTGTCGGCCCCTCTCTGAGGTCCAGAGGGAAACTGTGGACTTTGTACTATTTTTGTGTTATCCTTGCCCTCAGATCATGCAGAGACTTGACTTTATCTTTAAAATCCTTTGCGATTCCAAAATAATGTGAAAAATTCTAAAGTATGTGCTTTTTCTCCCCTTCCCTTTTCTTCCCTCCCCCTTCTTTCAGAATGTCCAGAGGAGGTTTATGACCCTCGGTCTCTATATGAAAGGCTACAAGAGCAGAAAGACAGGAAGCAGCAGGAGTATGAGGAGCAGTTCAAATTCAGTAAGCTTCACCAGCAGTCCCGCACACTCCACAGGGCCTGCTTGATGCCCTTTGGCCTCATGCAGCACTTTTCCTAACTAGCCACGGAACTGGCTTGATTATCTAGTCTCTGGATGTTCATTTGGTGGAAAAGAGGTAACTTGCTGCCTTCCAGACCACATTGAACATTTTTGTTTCGAGCTTGATACCCATCTTAATTCTGTGCTAATGTCTAGTAGTAGAAGAAATACCTTGATTTTCTGCCGTGTTCCCTCTCCAGAAGCCAAGGTGTTTACAAATTCTTTCTTCTAATCCTCTAAAGGATCTGCTGCTTATTAAAAATAAAGAGGAGGAAAAATCTTATTTGACTCTCCTTTCCCTTTAGCCTGCTAAGTGTTCCTTGTTCAATTATTTCCGCAGAAAACATGGTAAGAGGCTTAGACGAAGATGAGACTAACTTCCTCGATGAGGTTTCCCGGCAGCAGGAGCTCCTAGAAAAGCAACGAAGAGAAGAAGAACTGAAAGAACTGAAGGAATACAGAATATCCTTTATACTTTGGGAGAAATATGTACAGCACCCGTGTCCTCATCAGCGCCTGCGGATTTGAGTTTCTTCACAAATAGAATGAGAATAAGGTTTTCTACCTCGTGACCTCTGAGTTCTCTTTCAACACTGACATTCCTGTGACTGAATGACTGGCACTGATTTGTGGAGTTAGGTCGCATGCAAGAGTCTGTTGCAATCAAAAGTCCAGATCCCTTAGGATTAACTAAAGGCCTAAATCCTAATAGTACCAGGGTATTTTTGCCTTGTGGGATTAGACTCTGAAACAGATGGGCGATGCAGTAAACTCATCCAGTGGAGAAATTGGCTTCTGAGTTTTGAAAGGAAATGTGTAGCAACTCTCCTGTGTCCTTAAAATCTTCCCTGGGGGTGTTCTGTTTCCACAGAGGGGAAAACCGAGAAAACAACAAAGATGACTTTGCTTTGGCTCAGTGTTGCCTTTTTGTCATCCACTTGCTTGTCCGAATAGGCATCCCACATGTTACTTGGTGGAGTCCGAATTCTCAGTTCTGTGCCTCACCACCCCTACCCTCCACTCCTCACACTGCCCTCGCCCCCAAGTCTCTTCTTTTTCTGCTCTTTCAGATCTCAGTGACGGCACTTCCGTGCCCCCATGTGCCTGGGCCAATAACTGTTTCCAGAATGTACTCTGCCTCTGTGCACTTCAGCTCTCTGTGCCTCTCAGAACCACCGTGACCAAGTCAGTCTCTGCTTCTTGTCCACAACAGTCCATTCTCACTGCAGTCAAAAGGAACATTTGAAAACCTACACAGAATCTTGTCACTTTCCTATTTGAAACACTGTGGCCTTTAGACTTAGTCTGTGTTCTTACCAGGCCCTGCATGATTTAGGCCAGCCCATCTTCTGTTGTGTCTTGAACTCACTCTTCTCGTGTTCACTACACTGCAGCCTACTGACCTTCCTTGTGTTCCTCTCGGCCTGAGCTTTGTGATTCCATTTCAAGGCCTTTGTGTTTGTTGTTGTTCTCTGCCTTCAGATTTTCCAAGGCTGGCATTTCATGGCACTTGGGTCTCCGCTCTCCTCTCCCTTCCTCATAGAGGCCTTCTTCCCTCAGCACCCTGTCTCACATTTCACCAAGGCACATCTGTGTGTATGACGTCATTTTTTTAACAGTAATTTTCTCTACCTGAAAATCTTAATTTGCTTCCAAGTTTGTATACTCTTTTTTAAAAAAATTTTTTTTACATTTATTTATTTTTGAGAGACAGAGAATGAGCAGAGGAAGGGCAGATAGATAAGGAGACACAGAATCTGAAACAGGCTCCAGGCTCTGAGCAAACATTCAACACAGAGCCAGATGCGGGGCTCGAACCCACGAAGTGTGAAATCATGACCTGAGTCGAAGTCAAATGCTCAACTGACTGAGCCACCCAGGCGCCCCTGTATGCCTCTTTTACTGCTGGAATATAAAAGAAGATTCGTAAGAATAAAGATTTGGTCACCACTGATTTCCCTAGTGCCTGGCATGTAGGTTCTCTGTGTGTGTGTGAACAAATGAATGAATGACTCCCAGGAGAGGTTAATAAAGCCAGCTTGGCTTTCTTCCTGTGAGAAGGCTCATTTGAATATTTCAAGCTTATATGTTGAAAAACCACTCTGGTATGATTGAGCAGGCTTTACCTCTAAAGTTAGTGATACGACTGCATGTGTGTGCTAGTTGGTAGTTTTTAATTTAATTTTTTTAAACATTTATTATTGAGAGACAGAAAGAGGCAGAGCATGAGCATGGGAAGGGCAGAGAGAGGGGGAGACACAGAACCTGAAGCAGGCTCCAGGCTCTGAGCTGTCAGCACAGAGCCCGACGCGGGGCTCGAACTCACAAACCGTCAGATCATGACCTGAGCTGAAGTCGACACTTCACCATCTGAGCCACCCAGGTGCCCCACTACTTGGTAGTTTTTGCAGGGAACGTGCAGTAGATTCCGTTAAAGAGCTATGTAGGAACAAATGTGGACTGATTCCCAGGGATTTGGTTTAAATCAAGGTGACTGACAACAGTTGAGATCCAGTAGCAGCTTGGTGCCACGAAACCCGCTCTGAACTGGTGGTGAAAGCCCTGGCTTCCAGTCCCAGGTTTCCTAGTGGCATTCTGGTGTGACGTTTAAGATCAGAGGTGATGGAAAGTCACACCTCAATCCCAGCTGCAAGATTGAAGCTGACTCTTCTGGGAGCTCCCCTCCTCCCTGCCTTGCTTGGCGGCCACAGAAGAATACTGTGCGTTGAGGTTTGTAGAGGCGGGCAGATGGAGTACGTCTTGGATTGTGTCAGGCACCAGACTTTTTCCTCTAAGGAAATACATTAATTACAGTGATCATTAGAATTATGTCTTGTTTTATGTGCTTAATTTGGCAGGCTAGCAAAAAAGAGCGTTTCCCAAAGCAGCATTCTGGAGAGGGATGTTGGTTTGGCAGGAGTGCGCAAAGCCCTCCAGTTTGCAGTTCAAAGGGAAGAATGAACAGGGCAGCAGAAAGGTGAAAAGAAACTTTCCTGCCCTGCTAACAATACAGGACAACATTGGAGAGGCCCAGAGGTATTGGCTTCTGTTGGAAACTTGGTAAGTTCCAACTGTCTAGGTAAACTAAGAAAAGCAAGCCTTCCAACCCACTGATGTATAGAGTGCACTAATCCCTAGCATGCGTGCAGCCAGAGACATGTTGAGATAGGAACTGAAGGATTAGACTTTTGTTTATTGAAGCTCTAAGTCAGGGGCAGGTTCTTGACTTTGCTTGATTGTTACACTAGGAGACATTTTATAATGTGATCCTTGTAAAGACATAAACTGTGGTTTGTGCCACATAAACAATAGAACTCTTGTTTTCTTCAGATTAAACCAGCACTTAGCAATATTATATATGTTTAAAAAGCATGTAATTTAAAAAAAATGCCTCGTCTAATGAATTCCTTGAGTTTTGAGGTGTGCTTGTGTATTTAGAGCATTTTAGAGAGAGAGGAACTTAAGGGGAAAAATGGCTTATGTGTGGGCTGTGGATCAAAAGTAATATTATTCTCTACCCCACTCCCCCCAAAAAAGAAAAGGTTGGAGGGTCTTTTTTCACTTATTTAAAAAAAGTTTTTTTATTGTAGAGCATAAGCTAGGCCGAGGGGCATAAGGGGAGAGAGAATCCCAAGCAGGCTCCACGCTCAGCTTGGAGGCCCATGTGGGGCTCAATCCCATGATCATGAGATCATGACCTGAGTTGAAATCAAGAGTTGGACACCCAACTGACCGAGCCACCCTGCCGCCCCAGCTTTTTTTTCACTTTAAAAGAGTAAAAAGTGAAGTGTTGGTTTTTGTCTGTGTCCTAGTATTATAAATATGTGTGTTTTGTTGTTAAGTTTTTCCATTTTTGTTTTATTTTTCAATATTAAGAGTTTATCCCTTGGTGCCTAGGTGACTCAGTCAACTTCAGCTCATGGGTTCAAGCAGTTCATACCAAACAAAAAGTTTATCCCTTAATGATGAAGTTCTAGGTAAAAATCATGCTGGTGGTTTTTGGCATTTGGTACTAGAAAGATGAAATCTGATTCTTTTTTATTCTAAAAGGCCAAACACATAATATTAACATACAATCAGTTTCCATATTGACTTTGAAACATTTAAATTGATGAAACTCAGAGTACTAGAGTATTTTCTGTAATCTCCATTGAATACCGCAAATATTTAAGGTAACTGGTGCTTGTAAGAACAGGGTGAGTGCCTGAAGAGTGATCAGAATTAGAATTTACTTATTTCTGGTACCCAGTTTTCTCCAGGATTTACAGACCATATACATGCCCCTCTGCCTCCTGCTTTGAGCAGGAGCTGCTTAGATTTTTTTGGTCACTAGATGTCAGTATTGTTCAGGTAGGGCACCGCTGCCTCTTAAATAAAGAATTGCACCATGTCTGACACAAATCTATTGCCTAATGGGTTGTGAGAGTATGAAAGGGAAGGAGGGGGAGAGGCTGGCGGAGAGAACAAAAGAAAGTGCCAAACCTTGACAGCCAGAGATTGACGTCAAGCCTGCAAGAAGTGATGTTACAAGTGAATTGGTTGTGCTCTTAAAAACGTTTTGGTTCTTGTGTTGTATGCGCACTGGGGTTTTTCATTAAAATCACCTTGATGAGAGTATTTAAAACAGTTTCTTGGGCCTCTGGAGGCCCTTACTCAGCAAGTTTGGGACAGGGGTGGGAGGCTTGTTGTTTTTTGTTTCTTTTAATTTTTTAAAAATGTCTTAGTTATTTCTGAGAGAGAGAGAGAGACCGCATGAGCAGGGGAAGGTCAGAGAAAGAGGGAGACACAGAATCTGAAGCAGGCCTCAGGCTCTGGGCTAGCTGAGAGCACAGAGCCCGATGTGGGGCTCAAACCCATGAACTGCGAGATTGTGACCTGAGCCAAAGTCGGACGCTTAACTGACTGAGACACCCAGGCACCCCAGGACGCTTGTTTTTTTAATGAGGCTTAAGGTGATCCTGATGCTGTCTTGCACCAGCAGAGTAGGAGTTGGTCTCTATGATGTCCACGATTGAATGCCATTGATCACAGGAAATTCTGCAAGATTTGATTTTACCCTTGGGGGAAGAAAGCAAATATTTAAAAATTGGTGGGGAGACACATTTTTTTCTGTCATATTTATATATATATATATATTTTAATGTCTTTATTTTGAGAGCAAGCGAGTAGGAGAGGGGCAGAGAGAGAGGGAGACACAGAATCCGAAGACAGGCTCCAGGCTCTGAGCTAGCTGAGAGCACAGAGCCCAACGTGGGGCTCGAACCGTGAGATCGTGACCTGAGCCGAAGTCGGACACCCAACCGACTGAGCCACCCAGGCGCCCCATCACATTTATATTTCTTAAGATCTTTGTTTTCCCCAGCACGCATGATGTTGGCCATATCTTTGGGGAGGTTTACTGACCATAACTCAGATTTTCACGGAGGGTCAGGGGAAGAGTTTGCTTTTTGGTATTATATTGGGCTTGATTTCCCTTCTCCCTCTGCGGTCACCTTCATTTCTCTTTAAATCAGCTGGATGTGACTGGCAGAATAAAGAGGAGAGGCATTATTTGAATATAAGTGGGCTAAACATTACACGGCACAGCTGAAGTGCTAGTAGATTATGCGTGTCTGTCTTCTCTGGATTTACCCGTGTCCTGCCATTGCTCTTCTTTTTGCCTAGTTTGACCCTTAACCTACAGCACAGTAATCTCAACAAAGTTGGAATTTCTCCAGAAAATAAGAAGGAGGTGGAGAAGAAAGTGGCTGTGAAATCCATAGAAACCAAGAACAAGTTCTCCCAGGCAAAGCTGTTGGCCGGAGCTGTGAAACATAAGAGGTCAGCCAGCTCTCACACTAATCTCCCTGTGACTGTACTCGGAGGCGCCACCGTAATGGTAGCCTGAGCACCTCAGCAGAAGTCTTGGTGACATTTCTTTGGTAGCCTTACCTCTCTCTGACCCTCCAGATTTGGTTGTCTTCTGTAGCCTTTGACCCTTGTCTCTCGGGTTGTTCATTCAATAGAATGATAGCTCCTCCTCATTGGGTACCTGTCATATGCCAGGCATCTTGTTAAATGCTTTCCAGCAATGATCTGACCCTTTACACAAGTCTATGAAGTATAAGTTTGATGGGTAGAGAACATTGTCCAAGGTTACAGAGTAACAGAGGCGGAGTTCAATATTTGAACATCTGTTTCTAGGCAAATGAGGTAGCGCGTCCCGTGAAAAGATTTGGGTAGGATGTAATGAGAGCCAGGAGGAGGAAACACAACTCACTGGAGAGGGCATGTGAGCTCAGGTCTGGGGAGGTAGGGAAGGCAGTAGAGGGAGATGTGGATTACGTAGAACAAGTAGGGCTTTGGCAGACAAGGGAGAGGAGAAATCCCGGGCAGCGGGAGCAGCTGCCGCAAAGGCACTGTGGCCTGTGAGGCCATGGAAGCTGGGACAGTTACAGCCCTGGCTGGGGTTCTGCTGATGTGGGGCGGCAGCACTGCCTGGAGGTTGTGACAAGTCCTGTCTTCGGTTTGCTCCTCCCTTTCTAAATCTTGAAATGGCACCGAAGTGATTAAATCTGGCCGTTTCAGTCTGACCCACCATACCATGGGCGAAATAACGTTAAGTTCAAGTGCAGTCTATTAGGAAAATCAATATGGCATAATGGCAACCAGCCACATGTTTTCAAGGGAGTGCATTGATGCACTCTTGCGGTTTGGTGCCCCGTCCATCTGCCGCGGATGTTCCTGGGACATGGCTTAACGTCTGAAACTGTCCTCAGGGTTTAGCGGTGGAGGGGAGGAGAGCAGTAACTGGAAAGGGCCAGTTGACCTGAGCCGTGAATTATTCCTTTGAAGCCGTGAATTATAAACTTTCATGCCTTGCCCAGTGTCTTTCAGGATTTGGCCCCGGGTCAGCTTTGCTGGGCTTCACCAAGAAGGGGCTCTCTGGGTGGGCAGTTAGATACCTCTAAGCAGTGTCTTGCTGCTAGCAGAATGGGTGTTATAACCATCTCTCTTCCTTAGTCCTTAGGTCACCTTTTATTAGATCCTTGTTTATTGTTGTTTTGTGGCAAGATGATAAATGAGTCTCCTGGGGGCAGGAGTTCCTAATCTACCCAGCCCTGGGTTTATTAGACTCCCCTGGGAGTTTGTTAATGCGGCTTCTAGGCCTTTCATTAATTCTGGTTCATTACGTTTGAAGTGAGGTCTGGGAGTCCAGTTGTTAAAGTTCTGCAGGTGGTTCTGATGCTTGTGAAAGCCTGGTGCCTGGTGTGTGCCCAGGACCCTGTCAGCAGAGCTGAGTCCGCCGGTGTGCTCCCTCGCCACTGCTCTTCCTGCCTTGCCACCCTCACACCACATTCCCAAGTCTGGTTCATCAGATTTTTGCCTTTCTTTACTTTTAGTAGTTCCTGCATGCTTGTGGGGAGGGAGGAGTGCGGGGGTTGTTTGTGTTTGTTCTTGTTTTGGCTACCTGTATACGTATTCATAAACAGTATTTAGCTTGTTTTTGAACTTCATAAAAATGATTTCGTTCTGTATATGATCTTCTGCAGATTTGGTTTTTCACTCAAATCGTTTCTGTGATTGAAACAGTTTTGTGTGTGTGTTCATGTATATATAGCTGTAATTCTTTTCACTGTCGTGTAATGGTGCTTTATGAGATACCAAATGCTTGAACTGTGACAAATGGTGCTGATAGGTCCGGGACGTGCCTTATTACGTATGTGCAGAAGTTTCTCCAGAGCTACACCGTTCAGTACGGTAGCCCTTGGCCACCTGTGACTGTCAACATCTAAACTAATTAAAACTAAAATTTTCAGGGCGCCTGGTGGCTCAGTCAATTGAGTGTCCAGCTTCGGCTCCGGTCATGATCTGACGGTTCATGGGTTTGAGCCCTGTGCTCTGTGGTGACAGCTAGCTCAGAGCCTGGAGCCTGCTTCGGATTCTGTGTCTCCCGCTCTCTCTGCCCCTCCCCTGCTCACGCTGTCTCTCTCTCTCTCAAAATAAAATAAAATAAAATAAATAAAACATTAAAAAAAATAAAGGAACTTTGCCACTTAGCATTTAAAAATTTTTTTTAAAAACCCTAAAATTTTCAGTCCAGTTCCTTAGTCACCCTAGTCACATTTCAGATGTTAAAGAGCCACAGATGGCTAACTGCTGCCCTCCTGGACAGCACCGGTACCGTGATGTGGTTTTGTAAATGTGTTCCCTTGCGGTCTTCATTTGCATTTCCTATTAACAGATATAGTTGACGTATTTCATATGTTCATTTGCCATTCATGTGTCCTCTTATATGGTAGGCCTATTCAAATATTTTGCCATTTTTCTACTGGGTTATTTGTATTTATCTTAATGATTTGTAGGTGTGTTTTGGTTGTTTTTTAAAGATTTTTTTTTAAATGTTTTATTTATTTCTAGGAGAGAGAGAGAGAGACAGCGTGAGCAGGGGAGGGTCAGAGAGAGAGGGAGATACAGACTCTGAAATAGGCTCCAGGCTCTGAGCCGGCAGTCAGCACAGAGCCCGTCGCGGGGCTCGAACCCACAAACCGTGAGATCATGACCTAAGCGAAAGTCGGACGCTTAACTGACTAAGCCACCCAGGCGCCCCATGTTTTGTTTGTTTTTAAATACAGTCCTGACATTTCCCCCCACAGCTTACAGCTTTTCTTTCGTTAATTTTAAGGTGGTTGGTTTTTAAATTCTAAGGCAGTCAGACATAATTGATTTCAGGTATGTAGCATGATTTGATAAATATATGTATTGTGAAATTATCACAATAAATCTAATATCCGTCACCATACTTATTTACCCATTTTATTTTTCTTGTGATGAGAACTTCTAAGACCTACTCTTAGCAACTTTAAAATTACAATAGAGTTTTGCTAACTACAGTCACCATGCTACACGTTGCAACCCATGACTTATTTTATAACTGGAAGTGTGTACTTTTTGAAGATAGTCAATTTTTTTAAAAGTTTATGTATTTTAGAGAGAGAGAATGCAAGCAAGGAAGGGGCAGAGAGAGAGAGAAAGAATCCCAAGCAGGCTCCACACCGTCAGCACAGAGCCCAATAAGGGGCTCGAACCCACCAAACATGAGCTCATGACTTGAGCCGAAACCAAGAGTTGGATGCTTAACTGACTGAGCCACCCAGGTGCCCCTGAAATCGATTTTTTTGAAGGTATGAGCTAGGGATCCCTTTTTAACTTTTTTCTTCAAATGAGAAGCTAATTTTCTAGCAACATTTAGTACATACTACTGCCTTTCCCCAGTGCTCTTCAGTGTTACCTCTGTCTTATAACAAGTTTCCAGACATTTATGGCTTTGTTTGGGAGTTTCGTTTTTGTGTTTGCTTTTTCTTTTTCTTCTTCTGTCCCTTGAATCTGTTGGGCCAGTACCACAGTGTAATTATTGTCGTTGTATAAGTAATTTTGATACCTGGTGGGGCAAGTCCCCTTACACTTTTCTCAGGGATGTCTTGTCTATTGTTGGCCACTGTGGTCTTCCATATACATTTTAGAGTTAGACTTAATTTTTTAGGTTTATTTTTATTTATTTTGAGAGAGAGTGCGAACAAGTGGGGGAAGAGCAGAGAGAGAAGGAGACAGAATCCCAAGTGGGTTCCACACTATCTGCTCAGAGCCTGATGTGGGGCTCACACTCTGGAACCCGTGAGGTCATGACCTGAGCCAGAGAGTCAGATGATTAACTGAGCCACCCAGGTGCCCCTAGATTTAAATTTTAGATTAAGTTCTTTAAATTTCTTGGAATCTTATTAAGTGGTTGATAAATTTATGGAGGAAACAGATCTTTATGGATAAGAGTCTTTTTCTACACATGATATATATACGTTTGTTTCCTTTAATGTCATTCAATAAAGTCTTAAAGTTATTTTTCAAAAGGTAAAGGCTGTGCACATCTTTTGTTAGATTATTCCCAGGTGGTTTTTTTTTTTTTTTTTTATAACTTTTTTGTTGCTAGTTTGTAAAAAATGCAACCAGTTTTGGAGTATTTACATCTAGCCACTTAGTTCTTATTAACCTTAACAGTAACTCTTTAATAACTCTCAGTAACTTAAATGTTTTATTTATTTGTATTTTTTAAATGTTTTCCTTTATTTTTGAGAGACAGCCTGTGCATGCAAATGGGGAGCGGGGAGGGAGGGGACAGAGGCTCCAAAGCAGTCCTATGCTGAGACCAGACAGCCTGATAATGGGGCTTACACTCTCCAACCATGAGATCATGCCCTGAGTCCAAGTCTGACGCTTAACCAGTTGAGCCATCCAGGTGCCCCTAATAATTTTTTTAATTTATATTTTTAAATGTTTGTTTATTTTGAGAGAGAGCACGTGAGCAGGGGAGGGGCAGAGAGAGAGGGAGAGAGAATCCCAAGCAGGCTCCACACTGTCAGCACAGAGCCCACTTCAAGGTTGCTGTTACTATTTTTTTTTTTGAGACAGCGCACAAGTAGGGGAGGAGGCAGAGGGAGAAGGAGAGGGAGAAGCAGAATCCCAAGTTCACAACTGTGAGGTCATGACCTGAGCCAAAATCAAGAGTCAGATGCTCAACGGACTGAGCCACTCAAGTGCCCCAGTATTTTTTATTTTTCTGATTGCTACTGTATCTGTAATTGTGCCCTTTTTCATCCCATATATTGATGATTGTGTTTTCTTATTTTGGCTGGTTTCTTAATTTCTCCTATCTTCTTTCTCTGGGGTATTCTTCTTTAAAGTTTATTCTTTTATAATTTCTGTTATACATGAGTGTCAGATACCTAGCTAATTAATTTTTAGCTTTTCAGTTATAAGCACCTAAAAGTCTAAATCTTACTCAGCTTTCACTGTATACAATTTTATATTTCCAACTAAGTATTTTTAAATACCCATTTTGATTTCTTCTTTGACTCCTGATTTAGAAACATTTTTTAAAGTTTCCAAACATACTCAAGTAACTCAACTATATTTCATAGGTCTAAGATGAAGCTCTCCCCCCCCCCATTTTAACACCTTATAATCAGTGGTATCTTAAAATCTATGGTATATAATATTTATCTTTTGTTGAGATCTATCTTAATTGCATGTGATTTATATGTGCTGATTCTTTTGAAATTCCTTTAGACTTGCTTTGTGACCTATTCTTAAGGTCACAAATAAATAAAAATATTTAATCTTGAGAGAGAGAGAGAGAGAGAGACAAAGCAGGAGTGGGAGGAGGGACAGAGAGAGAGGGAGATAGAATCTGAACAGGCTTCAGGCTCTGTAATTTTCTGGGTTGTGTGCCGGGAACCCCAAACAAGCTGGTTAATTGAATTGTTTATATCTTCTGTTTCTTTACATTTTTGTCTGCTTGCTCTGTCCTTACCTAAGTATTTTGAAATCTCCCACTATAGTGATGGTTTCCTGATTTTTCTTCAGGGTTCTGTTGAATGTTTATTTTAAGCTCTCTAATTAGAAGCATACAGGTTCAGAATTATCATTTGTTCATAGTGAATTAAACTTTGTTTCATTACAAACTGACCTACTTTACCTCTTGTCATGTTTTTGGTCTTAAAGTCCATGTTCCTAATATTATACCAGGCAGCTCAGCCGTCTTTGGGTTTTGCCTTGGCTGCTCTTGCTGTTCTTTTGCTTTCAATCTTTCTGGGTCTTGTTTGTTTTTGGTTTCCTTTTGTTAAGCCTTTTGGCAGGTCTCATAAATATCTGATTTTAAATTGACTATGTTAATCTCTTTTTACAGGCAGGCTTGGATTTGTTAGGATTTTTGATACAGTTTCTGCTGTCTTACTATTTTTTGTCTTTTTACATAAAAGATATTTTTTCCTTGTATTTTTAAAAAATTAATTATGATTTTTAAAACTTTTGTTTGTTTTCTTTCTACTAGTTTGGGTTTATGTAGTGTTTCTGTTCTTTTGGTGGCTACCCTTGCAACTTAGCAGGAGTACTTAGCACAGCCTAAAATTAAATAGCTATCTTCCTTTCCTGCAAAATTACACATGGACCGTAGACCTTTGAGCTATAATCACCTCTTCCTTACATGCTTCCACTCTCCAGGGTTTGAGTATGGTCATGTTTAACACCACAAATTAGATTGTATTTGCCGGTTTCTTTGTTCACTGTCCCTTCCTTCTGTGGTTAAGGCCTTCTTTCTGGGATCATTTCTTTTTTTCTTTTTTTGACTGCCCTAAGTATTAGCAGTAACGGTGGAGCTTGGGGTGTTGTGCCTTCGCTAAGCTACACAGCAAAGGAAGCACATTCTCTAGACAGTCTTTCAGTGAAGGTCTTTGGGGTGACTTTCAGACTCTCTAAGAGGTCACTAAAGGAGAGATTTCCTTTAATCTTTAAGAAATTAAATAAAATTTCATCATGTATGAAAGTGTCCAGATATTCTCAAAATCCGTCTGTGGTTCTAACAAGATGAATGAGAAGGACAACAAAGAATCTGAAGTTTAGGTGATGCCTGAAGGTCTAATGCTTCACCCCTTGAACTAGCCAGGGGTTTACGTTGTCCTTATAACAATAATGTAACTGGAAGGAGATTCAGAACCTGAAATGAAGACTTTTCATTTCAGATCATCCCAGTTCTTTGGGGCTACCTAAGACCCATATAAATGGTTATTGGAACTCCTGATTCCCAAAGTTTTCATCCCCACGATTGGACATAGCTCAGATTGCCATGTTTTTGGTTACAGCTCAGAGAGCGGGAACAGCGTGAAAAGACTGAAGTCGGACACCGACCCAGATGACAAGAGTCAAGGTAGGGTGGCAGCTTTCGTTTCACTGTTTACTCGTAATGCACATGAACCATAGTACAGGGCTGGACCGCAGCACCTCTGTGAAGGAATGCATGGGTCTCTAAGCAAGCCTATCTGAACTTAGTTTACCAAACTGTTTCCTACCAGGCAAGATTAATACCCAAGAGTGTATGTCAGTTTCCCTGCCAAGCAGTATGTTAGAAACCAGTGGAACTGATAAATGACCATTGTGCTCTCCCAGAAGTGCTTACAAAACCAAAGCCCAGGTCCTATCACTTCTGCTCTCGAAGGGCTTTTCTCCATCTCCCCCAAATGTCAAGTTTCTTGATTTCACCTGGCTGGCTGCCATTGAGCGGTAGAATGCCTGGCTTTTGCTGGTGGTTGGATTGGATTGAGCCTGGAAGCTTAATACAGTCTCCAGAAGTACACTTTCTGGTGGTTACTTCTGTGCAATCGAATCTGGCACTGTGTTAAGTGGCACAGAGTTGTAAGCGAAGGTGAGTGTTCCTGAGGGGCTGGGTGGGGGATAAGAAGTCCAAGAGCGTTTTTAGTTTTACCCCTCACTCCCTGTGGGATTGAGACTCTGCGCTAAACTCAGTGGGTCACTTCTAAAATAGGGCTTACAGTGATTTCTCCCTCAAAAGTTAATGGATATTTAAAAATGTATATCTCCTGAGCACCAGTAATGGTGAGCTGTTGCTGATAACATTTTGCTCTATAATTTACTTTTAAGAAGGACATTGAGTGAAGAGTCTTCTTTCTGCATATATATCTTCATTTCTGCTTCCCAGAGGGAAATCGTATTATATGTTTCTTATGTGTATATCCAGAGCTATTTGGTGTCTGTATAAGCAGTTACAAATATATGCTTTTAAAATTAAAAAAAAAATGTTTAATGTAGGGGCGCCTAGGTGGCTCGTTCGGTTAAGCGCCCGACTTTGGCTCAGGTCATGATCTTGAGGTTTGTGGGTTTGATCCCTGCATTGGGCTCTGTGCTGACAGCTCAGAGCCTGGAGCCTACTTTGGATTCTGTGTCTTCCCCTCTCTGCCCCTCCCCTGCTCATGCTCTGTCTTTAAATAATAAATAAACGTTAAAAATTTTTTTTAATGCTTATGGTAGATACCTTAAAACATCTCAATATTCAAACATTGAGATAATAATAAACCCTATCATGTAGCTTCAACATTTTTTAACACCTATATCACATATAAATCTTATTTATACGTCCTCAACTATAGTGTTTTGAGGCAAATATCAGACATTATATTGTTTCATCCATAATTCTTCTGTATGTATCACTAGAAAATAAGGGCTCTTTGTTTTTTGACATCACAGTAATCTCTAATATCAGATAGCATATTAGTATTCATTTTCCCCAATTTTCTCATAATTTTTTTTGACAGTTGGTTTTTTAGTTTTATTTTTTTAAAGTATGCTTATTTTTGAACGAGAGAGAGACAGAGCAGGGGCTTGAATTCACAAACCACAAGATCATGACCTGAGCCAAAGTCAGATGCTCAACCAACTGAGCCACCCAGGAACCCCATTGGTAACTGTTTTTTTAAAAATCAGGATCCAAGCAAGGATCGACATGTATTGTATTTGGCCTATATGGCTTAAAAAAAAAAATCAAGATATAATTCACATGCCGTAAAATTCATTCTTTTTAAAGAAGCACAATTCAATGATTTTTTTCATGAGTTCACAAAAATGTGTATTCATCACCACTGTTTAAATCCAAAATGTTTTCATCACCCCAAAAAGAGGCCCCATGCCCGTTAACAGTTACTTCCTATTCTTCCCTCTCTCTAGCCACTGGCAACCAGTCATCTGCTGTTTTCTCTCTGAGGATGTGCCTTTCTGGACATTTCCTATAAATGAAATCATGCCATCTATGGCCTTCTGCGTCCAGTTTCTTTTCACTTGTTTACAAAGGTCGTCCATGTGGTAGCACGTATCGGGACTTTTCATAGCTGAATACTGTTCTGTTGTGTGGTGTGTTGCATTTTGCTTGTCCAGTCATCAGTTGATGGGCATTTGGGTTGTTCACGATTTTTGGCTACTCCGAATGATGCTGCTAACAACATTTGTGTACAAGTTTTTGTGCAACCAACTGATTTCAGTTCTTTTGTGTGTATACCTGGGAATGGAATTTCTAGGTCGTATGGTACCTCTGTGTTTATGTGGTTAACTTTTTGAGGAATGCCATATTGTTTTCCAAAGCACCGGCACCATTTTTACATTCTACCAGCAGTATGTGAAGGTTCCAATTTCTTTATATCTTCATCAGCACTTGTTATTGTCTTTTTTTATTTTGTTTATCTTTGTGGGTGTGAAGAATTTCACTTCCCTAATGACTAATGGTGTTGGTATCATGTACTTATTGGTCATTTGTATATCTTCTTTGGAGAAATATTTACTCAAATCCTGAGCCTATTTTTAAGTTAGGTTACTTGTCTTTTAATTGTTAAGTTGAAAGAGTTCTTTATATATTCTGGTTACTAGACACTTGTCAGATATATGATTTACAGATACTTTGAGTTATATTTTTATTTTCTTGATAGAGTCCTTTGGAGCAAAACAATTTTAAATTTTGATGACATCTGGTTTATCTACTTTTTTCTTTGGTTGCTTGTGCTTTAGGTGTCATATCTAAGAAACCATTGCCTAATCCACGGCCATGAACACTTAGACCTATGTGTTCTTCTAAAAGTTTTATGGCTGTAATGCTTATATTTTGGTTTTTGATCCATTTTGAGGTAATTTTCGTATATGGTTTGAAGTAGGGATTCATTTTCATTCTGTGTATGTATCCAGTTGGCCCAGCACCGCTTGTTGAAAAGACTATTTTTTCCAGACTGATTTGCCATGGCACTTTTGTTGAAAGTCAGTTGACCAACATGTATGGGTTTATTTCTGGCCTCTAGTCTCTTCTGTTGATCTGTTATGTCTAACCTTAAACCATTACCACACAGTCTTGATCACTATAGCTTTGTAGCAAGTTCTGAAATTAGGAAGTGAGAGTCCTCCAACTTTGTTCTCTTTCAGGATCATTTAGATATTTTAGGTCCCTTGCATTTCCATATGAATTTTGGGATCAGCTCATCAATTTCAATAAAAATGGCAGTTGGGATTTTAATAGGGATCACCTGAATTTGTAGGTCAGTCTGGGAATATTGCCATCAGTTAGCATCTTAACAATAGGCTAGTGTGCCTTTTGTCTCATTTGGTTTATAGGTTCTTCTTTCATGTTTATTTTTTGCTTCCTTTGTTTTTATGAAGAAACTGGGTCTCTTTGTCCTGTGGAGTTTCCCATGTTCTAGATCTTGTTGATTGTATCTCCATGGTGTTCCTCTATTCTTGTGTTTACTGTAAAAATGGTAACTAGATCTAGAGCTTGATCAATTCAAGTGTTTTGGCAAGAATACCTCATATGTTATTTTGTACTTCCTGTCGTCATTGTCATTATTTTACTTAACATACTCCTCTGCTCATTGCTTAATTCACCTGTAGAACCTTGGGAATCATTGCATAATTGTACATAAAGAGCTTCATTCCTTTTTTAGACTGTGTAGTGAAGTATTCTGTTATATGGTTGCAACATAGTATATTTTTCTATTTCTTATGGACATTTCTCTTCCATTCTTTCTCTGTCATGGTGTTTTATTACAAACTTTGTACATGCAAAGTACATAGGTATACATTTTTCACACCTATGATATGTTAGGTTAAATACTTAAAAGAATTATTGGGACAGAGAAGATACACCTTTGTAATTCTGATAAATACTGTAAAATTGCCCTGCAAAGAAGTTATCCCAGTTTACATTCCCATCAGCAATATAGGAAATATAGGACTTCCATTTCACAGATATCTTTTTAATATGTAGGAAATTTGCTAATCTGGCTACGTAAATAGGATTAAGTGTATACCATGGGTATATACACATGCACATGTTGTGCCCTAATCGTGAGTCCCCTGACACCCTTAAGGAGCCGTCACCGATGCAAGTACATAAGGGTCTTTATTAAAAGCTCCAGCAGGGGCTTACCCATCTACCGGTGCAGCGGCAGCAAAGTGAAGCCCTGAACAATGGCGAGCAGGGTTTTTATGGGGTAAGGGACGGGGGTGTTACAGTGCACACGTACGTTTTGCATCATCACATAAGCACCAATTATAATTGTACAACACCCATGGTTATAGTTTTGACCATTCAGTATCCGTGAGGCATCCGTTACTTTTGGCGGGACCCAGTCATGACCTTTGAGAATCCGTTGAAAATGACCAATTATAAGGTGAGCTCAAAGGGCCTACATGGGGTTTAGGCAAGCAGTGAGTGATTGGCTAGTTTGTAACAGAGTACCTGCAGTTCCCAGCCCTGACTCAGACCACAGGAATGTTACACATTTCTTTTGATTGGCTGATCCGAGGGTGGTCCTGAGGGTGGCTTTGGCTGAAGCTTCTCCTGGAACTGGAGCTACGTGTAGCCCGAGGTTGCTGTTAATGGAGGACTTAATTTTGGGCTCTTCATACATACACACACCTAAAACTTCATGAAGAAATCGTAAATGTACTTTAGCTAGCCCTGTCTGTACCTGGTGCTTATTCCCTTATAGGAACTATTTGCGTCAGTCAGTGGAAAGGAAAACTTGTGTGGTTCTTTTCTTTTTTTAATTTTTTTTTATGTTTATTTTTGAGACAGAGAGTGTGAGTGGTGGAGGGGTAGAGAGAAAGGAGACAGAATCCGAAGCAGGCTGCAGGCTCCCAGCTGTCAGCACAGAGCCCGATGTGGGGCTTGAACCCATGAACCATGAGATCATGACCTGAGCTGAAGTGGGATGCTTAACTGACTGAGCCACCAGGTGCCCCGCTTGTGTGGCCTTTTTAAACCATATTAGGGAGCGCCTGAGTGGCTTAGTTAGTTGAGCATCTGACACTTGATTTCGACTCAGGTTATGATCTCACAGTTCATGAGTTCAAGCCCTGCATCAGGATCTGCAGTGATAGTGCAGAGCCTGCTTGAGATTCTTGCTTTCTCTCTGCCCCTCCCCTGCTTGCACTCTGTCCCTCTCAAAATAAATAATAGTAATAATGCTTGTTTAAACAAAAAAAAACGTCCAAGGCAGACACCATGTTTCAGAGCCTCAGCTTTAATCTCTGTCCTCCCTTCCACTCTTACAGCAGCTTCCTTATAGCTGGGCAAGAAATCTCTTTTGCTAGAAGTTAAGGCCCCACCAGAAGAATATCCCGTAAAAGCTTGCTTGAGAGTCTTGACCTTGGCAGTAGAAAGCTTTGCGCCTTTGTTCCCCACAGAAGAGAACTCTGTGGCTCTAAAGGAGATTCAGCCTCCCCCGCCGGAGGCTCTGGGTATAAGCTCCGAGCAGAGCCAGTGAATGCACAAGTTGGCCCCATCGACTCTCAAGTCACGCATCTCTTTGAATCCCAAGAACATTCCCTGTTAGTAATTTTCGGTGTTAATTTGGTGTAACAACGTGGTCCTGCAAATGCAGAAGTTGGCAGGAAACTTCACCAAATGGGTGAGGTCAGAGGGCACCATTTTGTTCTCTTTGGACAGTTGAACTATTTTTGGAATGAAATTTGTCAGAGTTGCAGTCTCTTTTCTTTCTTGAAACCTAGATAATCAGGAGATTTGGTCTTTTCTCTTAAACTCTGCTGATGCTACTGCGGTCCACATTTCTTGGTTTCATTTCGTGGCTGACTTCCATCCTTCCCTTAGGACAGCTCTAGTCTTGCACAGGTACTCTGAACTTGATCCTCCTTTTCTATCTAAGATAGACCCTAAAATTCAACTCACCCTTGACATACTTAATAAAATGACATCTCATTGAACAGCTTCGTATAAATTACTTTTCTGAGTGGGTGACTCATACCCTTATATCAGGTTTTTTTTTTTTTAACCAAGTATTTCTTTAAAAAAATTTTTAAATTTATTTTGAGAGAGAAAGACAGATTGTGGGCAGGGGAAGGGCAGAGACAGGATCCAAAGCAGGCTCTGCGCTAATATCAGAGAGCCCAATGGGGCTTGAACTCCAGAACCGTGAAATCATGACCTGAGCCAAAGTTAGACACTTAACCAACTAAGCCACCCAGGCATCCCTTAACCAAATATTTCTAACAGAATACTGAAAGTATCACTGTATATGTGAAAATAACAATACAGGAAATGTTCAAGCAATGGATGGTGTACAATTTGATGTTGTGTCCCAAATGTTCAGCCCTCCCTCCCCAATTTAGCTATTTACAATGAAATTCTGTAAAATGTCTATAACACATTGCGAATGCTGGCCTTCTCTGTGCTAGGCCCCATGCTGTATGCCTAAGGGATGGAGTGATGAAGAAGGAGCCCTTGCCCTCAAGTGGCTTGCAGTTAGAGAATATGGACAAGCAATCTGCCTCGTTGTTAGACTGTCTCTTCTTCTGCAGCCCTCCTGGCTGTAGGAGTGGGGTGCCTTTGGGGTTACAGAGACACGTGGGACTGTTCTTTCTCAATTTAAGTAGACTCTGAGGCTCTTTTGCATTTGCTTTCTAAAAAATCGTCTGCACTGGTAGTATATGCACATAATAAAAAAATCAAAAGAAGCAAAAGAGTGTGGATTAAAAGAAGTTAAGTCTTCTTGTTCCCCGACCACTCTGCTGAGCTCCCCAGGACAACCACTGTTACCACTTTTTTATGTCTCATTTCAGATATCATCCTGCATGTGCATGGGCATGTCCCCCCCTCTCCCCCCCCACAGATTATAGCTTACACATCCTCTTGCCTCTTTCACATAGCATAGTGTTTTGGAAATCATTCCATACCAGTACATACAGGCTTTACTCATCTTCGTGGCTGAATAATAGTCCATTACACTGGACCCTTATTAATGAACCTTTCAGTTGCTACTATCAACACTGCTGAAGGGGCGCCTGGGTGGCTTAGTCGGTTAAGTGTCCAACTTTCGCTTAGGTCATGATCTTACGGTTCGTGGGTTCGAGCCCCGCATCGGGCTCTGTGCTGACTGCCAGCTCAGAGCCTGGAGCCTATTTCGAGAGTCTGTGTCTCCCTCTCTCTCTGACCCTCCCCTGCTCATGCTGTCTCTCTCTCTCTCCTAGAAATAAATAAAAAATATTAAAAAAAAAAAAAAACACTGCTGCAGGGAATGTTCCAATATGAACATCATTTAAGTTTGCAGAACATTGCCAAACTGCCCCACACCCGCTCAGCAGCATATAAAGATACCTGTGCCCTATACCTTCCCTCCTTACAGATGGTTTACTCTCCCAAGTTTAAATGCCATTTATGTTTTTTTTGGTCAACTATTCATGCCTTGTGTCCACTTTTCAGTTGTTGGTTGGTTGGTTGGTGTTGGAAGAACTGGATCTCACAAAGAAATTGACTTTTGTAATATTTGTTGCAAATATCTGCCTCTGCTTTCAGGTGGTCTTGTAATCACCATCTTTACAATCAGCGTCGGGTCTCATTTCATGTTCTTACAGCTCTGTATTTCAACACTGCCTTTCTTCAGCAGCTGCTTTTTTCCTTATTAGAACTTCCTGTAAGACTAGCAAGTACATTCAGCCCCTTAACTCTGTGCACTGGCTGCTGAAGGCCTCCTTTTTCTTCTCAGCGGTAGTTTCGACTTACTCCTGACTTCATGTACTTGGAACCATGTATCCTTTGCATGTTTCCATGAAGTGTTAGTTGTATACTTGTCACCCTGAGACACTGAGGTTTAAAGTCCAGCCCTTATTCTACAGTGAGCTCTGGTATCGTTCTAGTACATTATTTTTTGATTCAGATTTAATGTTTTCTACTCTAAGTGGCCATTAACCTTGGCCTATTCTTTTGACCTCCCTCCTCAGTAAGTTGGGAGATATCTACATAGCACATTGTTGTAGTGATTCACTGAGTCTGGAAACAGAGGCAATGGGAGTGGTGGAGGAGAGTCTTTAACTTTTCCTTTCGCTTCTAAGTGCCAGGTTTCCTGGATTGAGGCTTTCCATCACTGGGGGGCTGCAGCGACTCTGGGTTTCCCGGAGTGAAAAGAGCCTTAGCTACGTGGTCACATTCTCCGTGGCCTTAAAATGTTCTCTGAGTGCGGCTTCAGTTTTCTCACTTGTAAAAGAGGAACACTGCTGTCTGATGCCAGGGACAGTAGTGCTGGCTGCATAGGGTGGCTTGGGGCTTCAGGGTAGAGCTTGAGGCCCCATGCCCGGCATGTGGAAAGTACCCCATCAACTTTGGGGAAAGTGGTGAAGTCACAGTGCTTCCTCCTGTTTTGCAGAAGCCCCGTCCTGCGTGCCTCTTGGAAGCACGTCCCTGAGCACCCCTTCCATCCACTGCCCGTCTGCCGCCGTCTGTATCGGCATCCTACCAGGCTTGGGTGCCTACTCCGGCAGCAGCGACTCTGAATCCAGCTCTGACAGCGAGGGCACCATCAACGCCACCGGCAAGATCGTCTCCTCCATCTTCCGAACCAACACCTTCCTCGAGGCCCCCTAGGCCCTGCGTCCCTCCCAGAGCCCCTGCCCGACGGTTTGTTCTGCCTCCGGGCATCACCTCCCTCAGAACTCCTTTGCCTGCTTCCTGTGCACACCGTGACATTTTTAACCTCGTCTAAAAATGTGCCAGAATCCACTTGTGGCCCGACTTGTGTTTGGTTTCTTTCCACTCCCTGCAGATGTCCAGACCTGTCCTGCTGCGTCTTTCCTTGCTAATGGGGAGGGTGGGGTTGGAGGGGCAGGGCTCAGCAGAAATTCCACTGAAAATGCCTTGGGAAGAGCCCCCCCCCCCCCCCCCCCGNCTTTTTTTTTCTTTTTTTCCTTTCCCAACAGCATAAAGAAGCAAGGACAGTTATTGGACAGGTATTATTTAAACACTCTGTTCTAGATGAACACCCCATTTGGTTGTACTGCATTGTGGAACACGTTGGGGGCGGGGGGCTGGGGGAGAAGTGAGCCATGTGACGGGATGGTGCACTCCCTTGGAACTAACCAATTCTCAATGTTGTGTGACTAAGTAAAAGATTCTAAACTGCATCTGCAGGGGGCGTCACTTAACACTCATCACTCATTGTGAAGTTTCTCCTTATTCTTCCTTTCTTTTCCTTCTCCTTCCTCCCTCCATCCAATGCCATTTAAGACTCTCAGGCTTGAAGAGCCAAACAGGCCTTCTTTTCATCGTGGCCAGGAAGCGGGAAGTGCTGGTAGGTGTGTAGATGCAGCTTGTGGGATCCTGAGTGCAAACCAGCGGGACACACCTGCATATGCTGACTCGACTGTACGGTCGAGGTCCCTCTCTGTTTGGTACATTTATAGTTGTGGCTTCTCACTGTGGAAGCTATTTCTGGCCTGATGGTGCTGCCCCGTCCTTTCCTCCCCTCTGCTCTTTTCCCTTTGCATGCAGCTTTAAGGCTGTGAGCAGCCAGGACCTAGAGGTATAGTCCCACCTCTGTCTCCCAAAGGGAAGCAGGCACTTGCCCTCCAGGACTAAGGGAGATGAGGTATGAAGGCCTTATGGACAGAGGGGGCATGGGCTTTAAAAAAAAAAAAATGGCAAGCTCCCCCGCTTCAGGAGAGTGAGTCTGTACGGTTCTCTCTTCCCTTGGGTTCCTACGTCAATTGTTTCTACCTCTCCGGGTGTGAGACAGAGAGAGACACACAGAATGTGTTGACACTGTGAGCTGGCAGGCAGAGAAGCTACTCAGTCTTAATGTGGGCAGAGAGGCCCTGGGGGCTCTTCCAGCCCCCTCCTTCTCCCCTTCCAGTGCCGTGACACTCTGGGCCCGCTAGCAGATGGTGACTTCCCTTCACCCACAAGTGATGCCTTATGAATTCTTCCTCCTTTTCAGAACTGCTCTGTGCTAATTGTTCCTGTCGGTACAGGCACGTCAGCTCCATCCTAACAAACAAGGCATTTAGGTGAAACTGTGTAGGCACCTTCTGCTTCTCTGCTTCATTGTTCCTGCAATCGTGCCATCATTGCTACAGCGCATACCCAGAGCACCCTCCCCTCATTTCAGGAGGCAGACAGCGGATTCAGAGTCCCCGTCTTTATGTGGTTTGACTTTTAAGAAGCCGTTACTATACCTCATGGCCTCTGTTGTTGGAAGTTGACAGAAGGTTATAGGGATTCAAACTATACATGAACTTGAAAGCTGACACATGTCAGAGAATAAGACCTTGCTTTTCCTGTACCGAATCTGTAGTCCCAGCTCCCTCCCCATCCACCAGCACATCTAGAGTGTGTTAAGAGGGTTGAGGCTTCTCGGCTGGAGGTTTCTGCTCTTGATGTCCCAGGAAAGACTGAGAGGCAATGGTGGCATCTCACTGTCATTGTACCTGTTGGTATAGATAGAAACCATGACTGGCAGAGTGGGATCTGGTCTCCCAGTAGAGGAAGCAGCCTTAGAAAGCATCCAGCGTAGACCGTGAGGTTCAAACCCAAAGAAGGATGGAAAAAATAGGAGCTGCTTTAATCTATAAAGTGCAGCACTCAGGCCTTAATAAAGAATTGGGGTTTTATAACTAGGTGATAAGGGATAAAGACAAAGTGTGTGTGTGGGGGGGTGGGTGGGGGGGGGTTCTTTAAACCTGCTTACATTGCCCTGAGTGGTAGTAGTAGTCTCACAACTCTGGAATCCTGCAAGGGACAGAGCCTGTCTATGAGGGTCTCTATTGCTAGTTCTGTCTGGATGACCCGGCCTGTGTCACACCAAGCCCTCTCAACCACTTCTGACTTCTGCCCTGTTCATTCACTTGAGTGGGGAGAAAGCATGGAATTCAAAGCCTTACTTTTCCCACCTGTAAAAAAGCTGGGGAGCTGATGTGACTGGACCCGAGAGGTGGCTGGTGATCTGCTTACATATGCCTTCCCTGGTCTCAAAACCCCAGAGGAGAAAAAAAGCTGGCTTCTCAAATTTAGAGTGGGGTGGGCATGGGAATCTCTAGCTTTCTGCAGGCATATCTTAGACCGGAACGTGGAAGTTGGGCCCCTAGCTAGGGGTGACCTGGGCCAGCTCTTTGTGCCCTCGTTCTTTCCACTTTCCACCTTGGGTTCGTCCTTTCTGGCTACTTCCTTTCTGCCCAGGACAAGCTGCTTTTTGCCTCAGACTTCCCCCAAGCTGCTTTTTGCCTCTCGCTGGGGACCAAGCCTCGTTCCCTCTTCCCTGGATGTATCGTAGTGGTTTTGTGCTTGGAGCCGGACATTTCCTAGCTGAGTCTCTTGGACAAGGTCCATAACGTCTCTGGGCCTCCATTTCCTCCTTGGAAAATAGGAATAATGAGACCAACTTTCTAGTGATGGTGGAAGACCATCTGGATTAGGTACTTAGTATGGGATCTGGCACACAGTGCGCAGTACACTGGTAGCCATCCTCAATAGCCCTGTTACTGGTGGCCTCCCGTTTCTGCGATGGGTGTCCGGAGCTTCCGTTAGTGGTGATTTATGGCAGGTTTCCCCATCCTACTGGCAGTACTTGGTTGCAGCTAGAACGCTGACATGATGAAGGGTCAGATCTGGTCGTCAAAGCTCCAACCAACAGCTTCTGTAAGCTTCCCTCTCAGCTAAATGTTAATTGCTTAGGCACACCCTGTTCCTTGGCTCAGGCATCCTATTCGTGGGTATATGGCTCAGCTGTTGTCTTAAGCCCCTTCCAGAAAAACAAAAAGCAGTGCCCAGTGGCATCGTACCATCACTTGGACTTGAGTGTTGTCTTGATTTCCTCGCATCCCCGCCTACTTCCATACTACTTCCATGCTAACAGTATGGAATGTAAGTTCTACTTGGGAGGAGGCTAGAATCTTGGCAACATCGTTGCAGTCACAGGGTGAACACAAGAAGCCAGTTGCACATTCGTGCCTTAGTGACGCTGGCAAGAGCTGGCAGTTTACTCCCTTACCTGCTGGAGCTATGGTTTAAGGAGAAGGGGAGTATCCCAGCAGCGACGGGCAGAACGTGGCCCAGAGTTAGCGTTTTCACAGAGACGGGCAGCAAACCCCAGAGACAGCCACTACTCTGAGCTGTTGGCTGGGCTCCACCCTTACTGTTTTAGTAACAGGCACATCATTACGCCTGGAATGGATTTGTTTCCTTCATTCATTATATACCGAGTGGCTGCTCTGTGTGTGCCTGGCACTGTTTGGGATTTTTGTGGACTGTAGTATCTTTCATCCTAAAAGTCCAGTGAAGCAGCCCTCCTCTACATTTGATAGAGACACTTGAACTTCATAGTGGTTCGATGACTTGCCTGTGGTTGCACAGTTAGGTGACAGAACCAGAATTTGAATTTGAGCCTTTAACTCTCAAGTCTGGCTTTCTATGGTTTCTGTGAAAATCTTAAATGCCAGTACTCAGGCCTCAGCAGCGGTGATTCAAGGGTGGAGGGATCTTTTAGATTTCGAAGTTCACTTTTTAGCTTGCTGTCCATGTACCAAGAACCAAATATCAGGATCACTAAAGCTCAGTTTGTTTTCGAGATATAATTGACGTTAGTTTCGGGTGTGCAATTTATTCAGTATTTGTACATATTGCAAAATGGTCTGTCCATTTTTTTTCCCTTGTGATGAGAGCCTTTAAGATCTAGGCTTTTGGCAAGTTTCAGATATAAATAATACAGTATTATCAACTATAGCCACCATGCCTTACATTATATCTGCAGGATTTCTTTATTTTGGCTTTTTTTTTTTTTTTTTTTTTAAGTGGTGATATGGCCTGGGCAGGAGTTCAGGTGCATTCGTTTCCCCTGTGAACTTGAGCCAGCTGGGAGTAGAGGGCTTGCTTGACTGATTTATGTAACCTGGGCAGAGAAGGGGGAAGAAAGAGATGTCAGGTCTGCTCCCATGGAAAGCCTGGAGGTGAGTGAAGGCTGTGGCCACCATACCTGAGGTAGATGGTCCCTAAGAGTTTGACCTTTGGGATGGACTCCAACATAAGGCATGGACTCTAACCAATCTGGTAAATTCTTCCCATGTGGAGGTAGAAGGTAAGGGTCTGCATGAGAAATCCCTCCCCTCCCCCCCCCCCCCCCCCACAC
>NW_027551573.1:2363296-2398175 GCF_008692635.1 Crocuta crocuta
TCTTCCAAGGGCCAAGGTGGGGATGTGGGGCTGAGAAGAGAAGGCTGCTCCCCTTTAGAGACCTCTGGTCAATCATAACTTGACAGGGGGTAGAACTCGGGTAGAGCATTTGACTGTAGAACGTGACAGATTCTTCCAAGGCCGAGTGGGTACAAACTTCCCTGGATGGGACATCCAGCTAGACTGACTTTAGCTACCGAACAGATGGGCAACCCAGCAGACCCATACTGTTTAGCGTGCAGTCTCACAGCTGGCCTAAGCAAGGGTTAGGCATGAACCAAAGGAGTCAGATGCACTAGCCCTGGGATTCCATCTGTGTTTCCAGTTGGTCCCTGGGCTGTTGCGCTGTGATTTCCCAAAGGTCCTTTGGCGAGCAGGGCTTCCTACGGTCCTGCAGCCCTCTCAGAAGTCCCTAAAGGATATTTTAGCTGACTTTTGGTGGCCACGGACCCAGTAGGGGCATTGGAAGCTTAGCATGAAGCTCTCCTTAACTCGCCCTCACCGGATGGACACTGGTTCCTGAGCCCACCAGGCACCCAGAGGCAGGAACCTGGCTGGTGCACGCTCAGGTCTAGCGGGGCCCAGGGGGATGACCTGGGAGAGTAGGTCGGGGTAAGAGGCGTCCCAGTTTCAGTGGAGTAGGGACAGATTCATTAGCAACTGGAGCACACTCCCTCGCAGAGGCCAGGGAAGGTGCAGTGGCGTAAGTAGAGGCTCTGGAATTGGCCAGATCGAGATGGAAGTTCTGGCTCTGCCTTTAATGGATTTGATGAGCTTCTCTGCTCTTTTCCTCATCTCTGAAATGGCCCTAGGCAGGGGCTATTGGAAGGTTCATCAAGATGATGCCTATGAAGCTCTTAACGTGGAGCCAGAAGCAGTGCTTAGTAGAAATGTCAGTGGTTACTGGTTACACAGGAGGCTGTGGCAGGGGCTGACGGAAACCGCGAGGCTGGAGGTAGACCGGAGAGAAAGATGTGTTATGTGAAAGAGAGGGGAGAACTGGGAGCACCCCTGGCTGGCTTCATGAACTTGGGCCTGCAACAGGGTGTGGCATGCCCTAGAAACCAGTGGCTGCTGTCAGCAGGGACACAAGCAGCCCTGTTTAGCATCCTCAGGGCAGAGGCTTTCACACTAGGCCGACTGCAGCTCCCCTGATGCCTGGAGCCGTGAAAGAGATGCTAATGGATGTCAGTGACTGCTTTCCTGTGGGTGTGGGCATGTTGGTGCAACTCAGGACAGAGTGTAGACTGGGGCNCGGCTGCTGGTGGGGCTGGGCGTTTTCTCCATCTGCAGGTATCTACTCTGCCAAGTTCTGTGCCACTTTAACAGAGGGATTACTGTTCATGTGGCGTGTGTGCTCCCCCCACCTGGGCCCCAGTAGAAATGACCACACCATCTTGCCCGGCTTGTTGGGGGAAGAGGTTTTTTCATGTTTCCTTTCATAGATCAGTGAGCCCATCAGGTCCCGGCTGAGGAAGGAGAGGACACAGGGACATCTGAAACTCCTTTATTACCCTGAGTATTACAAATAGAACACAGTCACAGTATAAAAAAACAGAGCAGGAATTAGGTGCAGGCAATGACACAAAGTATGCACTGGGGACACATTCCTTTCAGAGTCTGCAGCTAGTTACTTGGAAAAAGCGTTATGATTGTAAAAATTTTCTCTTTAATAACCGTAATTCCACTAAAATTATACAAAGTACATTCAATACTTAAGGGTAGGGAGGAAGCCAGTTTGGCCCGGAAGCATCATCCGTCGACTCCAACAAAGGAAGCCCAGCTGGGCTGGGGGAAGTTGGGGGTGGAGGTCCAGTTGTAAAAAAAATGTGGATCAGTTAAAAGAGTCACCCACGAGGAAGCAGGGTGCGCGTGCATGTGCCTGTGGGGGGGGGGGCCCCAGCTGGCATGCTGCTGCTGGGCGCGGGCTGGCACTCAGGCGGGCTCCGAGTTGGTGGGGGGCAGGTTTTTATGCTTGAAATACTGCACAACTTGCTGGGGCAGTTCTGCCAGCACAGCTTTGGCCAGTGTCTCTTTTGCCGCCTGTTGGGGGGATTGAGGTGGGAACGAGAGAGAGGGTTATTGGAGAAAAGTCACTTGGGGCACCAGGCCCACACAGTTGCTAAAGGGGGTGGCCCTGGAGGACAAGAGCGGTCTATAACCCACATCCCTTGTCCCAACCCAGGTCTGAGATCCCACTGCTGGCAGTGCTCTTTTTTATGTGAAGTCTGACTTACCGTCAGACTGGGATGTAAACATTTTAGGATGAGTATGTGTGTGGGAGGCTTTTGGGGAAAGAGACGGTGTAGCTGTGTAGCCTCCTCACCTGGCAGATACTTCCTGAACCCCTCCTGGGCCAGCATAAATGGGCTGGGACTGGCTGGCTCACTGCTGGATGCCCTGCCGCAGGCCAGGCCTGGGAGGGGTTCAGTCAGTGTCCTCTGCATGAATGTGGGGCCCAGGCCCAGCATCCAGCCTCAGGAACTAATGCTCCAGAGGAAGGAGCTGGCCCATCTCAGGCAAACCCAGAGCTGGCACTGGGCAGAGCTGGGAGTACCACTGGGTATAAAAATATGTCATCAGTTCATGCTGGGACTCGTTTATAGGATCTGAGCCCTAGAACCCCAAGAGGCCCTATGGCCAAGGGAATCTAGGCCCAGAGATGTCAGAGACTTGCCCAAGGCCACATAGTGAGCTTCTGGTCAAATAAGAGGTGGCATCTGAGAGGCTCTGCTCTCTCTGGGATCCTGGTGGGCCCAGCTGCCAGGGCAGCGACCTTGTGGGCAGACCTGGGGTCACCTGCAAGTAGGCTCAGAGCCACCTCCAGGAACAGGGCAGGGCTGCCTGCCCCCTGCGAAGGCCATCCTAAGATGGGCCTCGTTTTCTGTCTGTGAAGGATGCTGGCTGAGGTATGGCTACCAGGAAAGTCTCTCTCACCTCCGGGCCTTTGCTCTCCCAGCACCACCCCCACCCCCGGCTGCCTGGCTTTGACCTACAAGGATAACTCCCAACTTCTGGTTCAGGCCTTCACGAAACCCTGCCCTGGAGCCCCAGTCTGGACTGGGCAATACCCTGAGTGTCCCATGAGCTTGCTCATGGGGTGGCAGGGCCTCCTCTTGGGGCAGGCCCTCGGGCAGTGTGCAGTCAAGTGGAGGGAGGAGGAGCCTCAGGTTAGGCAGACAATCCCCAGCCTTTCGTCCATATTAACTGTGGCTGCTGGGGTCCCCTGTGTGGCCCCTGCCCAGCCTGGGCCCACACTCACGTTGCGGAACTCTCGGAAGGGCACGAACTGCACGATATCGCGGGCGGCCTCCTCCCCCGTGTGGGAGCGCAGGGTGCGGCTGTCCCCATCCAGGAACTCCATGGCAGCGAAGTCGGCGTTGCCCACGCCCACGATGATGATGGACATGGGCAGCTTCGAAGCCTGCACCACGGCGTGACGGGTCTCCTCCATATCACTGATGACGCCATCCGTGATGATGAGGAGGATGAAGTACTGCTGCAGGAAGGAGATGGCCAAGTGTGCTGAAGCCTCAGCCCCCTCCCCAGCCGCCCCCCTGCCACAAACCTCCTGCCCCCTGGGAGGAAGGCAGCCCTCCATAGCTGCATTCTTGGCGGTCAGACCCACGGCTGGGGAGGGAGACCCAGCCTGGCGTTGGACTCGGGGACCAGCCTCCCTCGCTCTGCTCCACCGGCATGGAAATCCCTGCAACCCGCTCATGCCCCATCAGCACGGCTGGCCTCTGACACAGCGTGCTGGTCATGCAGGTGGGTGCTTCTGGGACCGTGGGGCTCTGCTGCTAGTAAGTGGACTCAGGGTCACACAGCAGACACAGCATCAAGCCATGGTATTCTGCGCAGGTCTTTAAATTCCACAAACTGGTGGTACCCAGTGGGGAGGCTCAATTTGCTTCTACCACGCCTTTAACGCATACTATTTGCTAACCTTCCTTACTAACAGAGAGGCAGGCAGTGCAGCCCTTGGGGGGCACATAGTTTCTAGCTAGACTTCACTGTCAGGTCTGCTTTGTTGTGTTTATTTTTACTGTTACTCTCTACCAATGGCAAGTGTTAACTTTTCACTTAGATGGGCTACAAAGTTTATGAAATTACTTAAAAACACTAATTAGCATGGGTCGTGCATGGCCATAGCATGAACCACGAAGGGCGGGGGTGGGTAGGCGAATGAGATTCAGGAAGGCTCACTGGCTGGTCTTGGCCGACACCCAGCATTCTAAGCAAGCTGCGACCTCAGTTTCAACTTGGCCCTGACCTTAGCGCTCTGGCCCCTTTTGGAGGAACGTGGTTTTCCTCCTCTGTGAGGTAAACAGAAAAGCCTTACGTGGCCCCTAATACTCTGAGGCTTTTGCCTTCCAGCCTGATCCTCCAGAGACGAAGTAGGGGGTCCAGCCTAGTCCAGGGCATCGAGGGCAGACCCAAACCAAACACCAGGTAAGCACCTGGCTACCTTCTCACCAAAGCCATTTGTTCCTGGGGAACATACAGAGGCTAGGAGTTCATCCCCATCAGATGCCCTGCTCTCCTGCTTGTACCTCATAGCCATAGCCAGAGTGAGCGAGCCGTGTGGAGGCATAGACACACCATCCTTANGAGACCTAGCCCTTGGCTGTGGATACCTGTTGCTATGGAGAGGGCAGCCTGAATCCCTGCAGTGGAGGGCAGCTGCTGCCAGCCCCTCTCCCCTCCATGGCCCCCCTTTGTGGGTGGGGGGGGTCTTATCTACACCCTTGTTCCCCCACGGCCCACCATTGTTCCTACACCCCTTCCTTAAATGGTCCTCCAACCCCCTCTCCATCCTACAGAATGGTCCAGAACATTATTTCCTGGGCACCTAACCTGGGGAGAGGGAGGAAGCCTGGACTCCATCAACAGGTTCACCACTCAGGAGGCAGGACTGGCCTCCCAACCACCCTCTTGGCTTTCCCCTTTCAATCAGCCACACTCTACACTAGGAGATTGGAGCCTGCAGCCCTCAGGCCTGAGAGCCTTCTTCCCAGCAAAGTGGGCACGAACGGGACCTGGGTTCCCGCAGGACCAACTGACAGGGGGAGGAAGTCCCTGCTAACACACAGCAACAGGGCCCAGTGCTTGCCCTCACACGGCGATTCCCACTTTCGAGATGAGGAAAGGGGCTGAGAGCGGTTCAGGGACTTGCTAAAGGCCTCACAGCTGGGAACTGGCACAGTGTGGATTCAGACACAAGCCTGGCTGACTCTAAAGCTCAGGCTCTTTCCCTAGCGTCCTCTACCACCTGCATTTTGGTGGCCTGGCCTCTCCAATAGTGGGCCCTGGCAGGGAGGAGGTTTCTGTACCCTCTTACCCCACACCCTGGGGGCAGACAGCCTCCGTGTCTAAGATAGCAGCCCAGGGAAGAGCCCAGAACCATGGCACTGGACATTAGCCCTTGCTAAGGCACCAGCCAGCCAACCATCATGCTCACGACCCTGCGCCCAGCCTCAGCTTCTGCCCAGCTGGGCAGGCCTTGGCAATGAACACGTAGCTAACAGGTCCCGGGCTCCTTGCCTACCCCAGGCAGAGCCCAGGTTGTCCAGGAGCCTCTTAAGTTCCACTACAACCCCAGGGGTCCACAGGCCCACGTCCGAGACCGAAGTGGGAGATGGCTGTGCAAGAGGAGAATGAAGGGCAGAATCAGACAGGAGGAGGGAGGAAGGGGGCCCTGCTGTCCCCAGAGTCCCGGGTCTCTCCAACCCCCAGCTTTCCTACCTCCATGCCCTTCCTGCTGCCTCTCCTCCTGCCTGGCATACCCTTCCAGCCACTGCTCCAAGACGCTCCATCTGACCGTCCACACCTCTACCCCAAGCAGATTGAAGGCCCTCCCCAGCCCTGAGCTCCACTTCCCCTGCCACCATTACCCCTTGGGGAGGTCTCCTCTGGATGCTCCTCTCCCCCCCCACACCCCAAGGACTCCTCAGGGCAGCCCCCTGTACCCTCTTCTGCATCCCTCAGGGCAGGCACCCTGTCCATGCTCCAGAAACCCAGCCAGTCACTGTTGGCCCAGCCAACATTAACACTCCCATTACAATCCGGGGATGGAGTAGCTTTTGCCTTTACCCAGAGGGTCTTCAAGGCTTCTGGGACTGTGAATAGTCACTTCCCCTAATGCATTTAACATGTGATCTGATTGGTAAAAAAAAATTGACCATGACAGTTCCAGCCAGAGTCTGGGAAGCTGCTCCCTGGCTCGTTTCTGGAAGCTGGCTGAAGACTCAGAACAGGGGCAGGAGGTAGGGGAGGGATTCCCAGGGTAATGGTGTCCTAGCTCCCCCTCTACTGGGACAGCAGATATTGAGGTAGCCAATGAGAAATGGGCAAGACCCAGGGTTTCTGGGCAGAGGGAAGGTCCCACGAGGTGGAGGGGGTGGGGTGTTGGCCCCAGCTGAACCTCTTAATACCCTTCAGTGGCTCCCCACAGCCCTCAAAAGAAAATCCAGACTCCTCACTGGCTTCCAAGGCCCTGTGGTCGCTGACTCTCACCTACCCCCACTTACCCCTCTGACGTCAACACTCCTGCCTTCAGTTATGTCCAAACACAGTGCCTCCTGGTCTTTGCATACGCTGTTCCCTCTGCCTGGGGCACTCCACTCAAGGCTGACTCTTAAGCATCCTCCAAGCCTGGACATCACTTTTCCTGAGCCCCCTAGGTTAGGTGCCCCTTTATGATCCTGTACCTCTGTCACCACGGGTTTGATCACCTTGCATCCACAGCTGGTTTCCAGGCCGGGCTCCCTGCTAGACTGCAAGTTCTGGAAGGGCAGAGGCCGCGCATCACCGTCTCCCCTGTGCCGCACAAAAATATGCTCCAGGAAGACAGGTTGTGTGTGTGAAGGGGAGAGCACGGGCCGCACAGAGAGATGCCTCCCACCACCTGCTCTCGGGCTCCTGTGCGGGGGTGTGCACGCATCCAGGCACAGGGAAGGTGAAGCCACACCAAGTACTGCCCCTAAAGCGGCCGTGCAAAAGTGTCAGTTAATCCACAAATTATTTCTGGTTGCCTTAGGTCTCACTGTGCTCAGGGTCAAGAGGTGGCCCCAGAGGATCCAGCCGCCCACATCTCTTGAGTGCTCACTGTGTGCCCGGCACTGTGCTGAGCAATTTACGTGCCCAACTGGCTGAGTCCTCCTGGTGTTTCTAGTACAGGTGAGGAAACTGAGGCTCAGAGAGCTTTGGCAACCCACCTTGGGTCACACGGCCAGGCGAGTGGAGCAGCTGGGGCCTGAACAAGGCCAACGGGCCTCTGGAGCTGGAGGCTGACCCACTGGGCACCGCCACCCTTGGAGCATGGGGAGACATGGGACAGAGCAAGGTCGGAGGTGGAGAAGCCTCGCTGTGTGGGCATCGGGGAGGGAGGGGCGGAGAGAGGCCCGCTGGGCCCACTCCTGCTTAGAGATGGCCCAGGCCACTCGGGTGCGGGGTAGTGCTTCCTTGAGGATGAGGGTGTCAAGAGGAGGCTGCCTCCCCCGGGGTGGAAGGACCCGGACATGACCCAAGCCCCGGGGGTGTGGAGATCAGGGCTGGACAGAGAAAGGACCACGTTTCCCCTCTGCGGAGCCTTCAGCAGTTAGTCCCCAGCACACAAAGGCCCCGTTCCTGGCCTTGCCCAGGGCCCAAGCCCCCTGGCACACCTGGGACCTAGCAGACACAGGCACCTCTCCCCCCAGGCCCGCGCGTCCTGCACAGGGGGAGCCTGGCAAGAGCACTGGCTTCGCTCCTGCTACCACACGCGTTTCTTCCTTTTAAATCGGAGTGTGGGCCTGTTTTTCCCTCCCTCTGAAAGCTGGCTCAGGTGGGTAACAGGCTGGGCGGGACAACGGCCTGGTTCACAGACCGCAGGCCTCCAGCTGGTCCAAGGGCTGCCTCTCGTCTGCCCTCCAACCAATCCCAGCCCTGCACCCCAGGAATGAAAAGGCAGTCCCTCCCAGGCCTTTCCCTGGTTGCCATCCCACTCAAGTTGCCCCAGATCCTCACAGCACCCTGGGGGGCTTTATTTCCCCCATCTCATAAAGGAGAGAGGCTCAGGGCAGGAAGTGGGCTGGTCTCAGGCCCTCAGCCCCCAGGCAGGGCTGCACCAGAGCAGACCGTGCTCCCTGAGGAAGACAGGGGCCCGCCTTCCTCCCCTGACCTGCGGGCCGCCCTCCCTCCTGCGGTCTCAGCCTCTGCCGCCCTGTCTGCCTGGCCCTTCCCCTCCCAGGCACCGGTAGCGCACCTCAAACTAGGTCCTGGTAGTATCCCCATCGTACAAACAAAGAAACCGAGGCTCAGCGAGGTAACGTGATTTGCCCAAGTCACAGTGAGGAAAGAGTGTGGACAGGATTCAAACCCTGGCAGCCTGACCCCAGAGCCCTCTTCTGCCTCCTGAACAACTGGACCCTGTCCTGCTGCCCTGCCCCCTCTGGGCCAGCCCTGGTGTCCTCTCTCTCCCTCCCTCCCTCTCTCTCTCTCATAACTCCCACCTCCTCCATCTTTACCACCACTCCCAGCCTCCACCTCCCTAGTGACCAGGTACGTGCCTCACTCTGGTCGTCCCAGTGGGAACCAGGAAGGGCCTCTCTCCCTTCCCCTGTGGGAGAGGCCCTGCTGGGTGCCCGCCTCCTGCCTGCCTGGCCCCCAGTCAAGGCCAGGCCTAGGACAAATTCATCCAGCCCCAGGCTGCTGAGCACCTCCCACAGGCTGGCGGGGGGTGACAGCAACCACAACCACCGCAGCCCTGGGCCGTGGGGCTGTGAGTCATGGGGACAGACGCACAACAGACCAGGAAACGGAGGGTAGGCAAACAGATGCTGCTGCCATCCTCGGAGCCCAGATGAGAACAAACAGAGAAGGAGGGAGAGCAACCTCACAGGGGTGCTCAAGGAGGGCCACGGTGGGGGCATCTGAGGGGACCCCGAGGAATGGGTGGACCAGCCAGGCAGTGTCACCGGGGCAGAGGCTCTGTGAGGGGAACAAGGTTGTGCATTTGAGCGACAGGAAGCGGGTTGGTGGTAGACCCCTAAAGGGAGGACAGCGTAGGGGAGGGTAGGAGAGGAGGTCTCTACAGAAGAGAGGGGCCCAGGAGTGGCCGGATATGCTGTTAAATGGACTCCAGGCAGGAGAATGGATTGTAGGGTCCAGAGGGGTGAGGGTGTGGCTGTGGTGTCAGAAGACGGTGGCTTTCGCAATGGGAAGAAGTTGAGAGAACGTTTTGGAGGTAGAATGAAAAGGACAGTCTAGAGGGGACTTCGGCACGGGTGCAGTGACTCTTCTTTTCCAAGGGGGAAGCCCAGAGAGGGGCAGAGGCTTGTGAAGGTCCCCCAGAGGGAGTGGCCAGGCAGGAGCCAGACCCAAGTCTCCCCAGTGGCAGCCCAGGCTCCACCACCCCAGAGCTAGGAACTGGGTTTCCAGCCTTGGCTTGAATCTGACCAGTGGGCCTGGGGTCAGGACCTGGGAAGTACGACTCAAGACACTGCCCTTGGGGCTGGGCGAGAAGACTTCCCAACAGTCAAGACAGGGCAAATCCTGGTGGGGGAGGGAAGAGTGGACAAGGTGACCCTTGCTGACCCCGATACGGGCATGCGGCCTGAGGCTAGGGGGCAGGGAGAGGACCAAGGCTCCAGATGCCCACGATGGCCGTCTGCCATGTATCCCAGATGCCACACAATAGCCCTGGCAGCGTCCAGCCAGGCCAGGCCGGCGCCTTGTCACTGGGACCAGAGCCAGACAGTGCCCCAGAGGGTAGCTTTAGGGCCTGCAAGGACCGCCGTCTCTTGGTGTCCATGTATCCCAGGAATAACAAATAACCCCTGCCCTGAAGAGGCCCCTCCCAACGGTCACAACCTTATTTGCTACTAAGCATGAACAGAGTCCCTGTGCTTTTCCTAGTCTTTGTTCCAGAAAGCCAGGACCAATCGAGTTGAGCTTGGCCCAGCCCCCTTGCCAGACCTGCAGGTAAACTGAGACACAGAAGGCAGACTATCCAGCTCACCAGCCCCACTGGGGGTGGGTGGAGTTGGAAAGATGGACCTGGCTCTGGCCCTCCCTCACGGCAGGCAAGGAGGGCCCAACCAGGGCCAGCCCTCTCCTGCACGGCCACGCTGCCGGCTGCCCACTCACCGTGGCTGTCTGCTGCTGTGTGGCCTGGGCTGCAAACCGAGCCACGTGGTTGACGATGGGAGAGAAGTTGGTGGGGCCGTAGAAGCGGATGTGCGGCAGGCAAGCCGAGTATGCCTGGGCAATGCCGTCCACACCTGCCTCGGGGAGAAGGCTGCATCAGCCGGGTCGCCCCAACACTTCACCCACCCTCATCCCATTGCAGGCCCCTGCCTCTATTTCATGCTCACCCTAGATGGCCCTATGGGGGCCAGTGTGGGTCCCATGAGACTGGGAGCTTCCAGAGGGCAGGGTCAAGAATAAAGCAAAGAGCCCTGAATATGGAGTCAGGCAGACCTGAGTTCAAATCCTGGCCTGGCCACTTCTTAGCTGAGGCAAGTTGTTTAATCTTTCTGAGCTCGTGTCCTTGTCTGTCAATGGGACTGATAATATTTGCTCTTGGGCAGTTGACAGGAGGGGACCCAGCAGGCCCTTCCCAGAGATGGGACCTGGCAGCCAGCCATCTTGAGGTCCATTCTGGACATGCTATGGCTTTTGCTGAGGGTTGCTGCGGGGGAGGGACGGAGATGCTTGCATGGCCCCTGCACACAGTAGGTGCTCTGTAAACGGCCACCATTATGAAGCTAAGAATATCCTACTGCCCCGTGGTCCTGTCTGGGCTGTCTCTGGCTGGGGAGGAGGCTGACCAACCTGATTTTGGACAAAGTCTCTGGAGGCCTGCTCCAGACTAGGCGGAGCCCAGAACAGTAGAGGGGCTCCATTTGCAGCCAACAGACAGATGCCCATGGCTTCTGAGTCACAGCATCGTTCCCGAGCTGGCGACTTGATGCATTTCCCTTCCAAGTGCAAACTGGGCCCAGCTTTGGGAATCCCCAGGGAAAGCAGATGCTGTTACCCAAGCCAGATCCCAGGCTCAAGTTCTCATGATGGCAGGGATCACCCTCTTCCACACCCACCTGGAGCCCCCTTCCTCCTCCAATAGTTTCTTAAATGATTCTGGAGCCTCAGAAATTCTCTTAGGCCGGGGGACAGGGCTGAGCACAGGCACTGCACTCGCAGCCTGCCCCTTTCTCTCCTTCCCTCCCCTCTGGCAAGTTCCTGGGGCCAAGGCTCTCGTGGAGGGCAGGGGGAGCAGGGTGGGGTTAGGGCTGGGTCCTCCCAGCAAGGGCAGGTGGGAGGTAAGGGGCAGGCATATAATTTGCCGCCCGCTCTCACCTCCTCCGGTTCTATAAAGGACTTCCTGTCAATGCTTCCCTTACTTCTCACCTGACCACCCAATGAGGTGAGCTAAGCAGGTGTCATATTCCCTGAGGCAAGTGAGGAGGCAGAGGCCCAGAGAGGTGCAGTGATCTCCCCAAGGTCACACAGCCAGGAAAGGGCAGCAGCTGGCCTTGAATCCAGGACCACCTGACTCCAACCTCCAGCTCTTCCCCATCTGTCATCATGAGCAAGCTTGGGGGGTGGGGGGTGAAGGGAGACAAAGACAAAACCTATACTCTGCCCCTCCCACTGCCCAGCGCAGATGCAGGTGGGCTTAGCACTCACCTGAGCAGAAGGGGTTGGTGGGGTTGAAGTTGATGGCAAACTCATGGGAGACCTGCAAGGCAGAGAAAATGCTGAGCAGGCAGCATCCCGGCTCCAAGCCCCACCCATTGCCGGGCCAAGTCTCCTTCTGGGGGCACCAGGCTCTTCAAGCCCCATCCCCACCCCCAGGTCAAGGCTACTGATACCCCCCCCCATCTGCTTTCACCTCTACTGCGGGGGCTGAGCCACACAGAGAGGTCTGACTACCCTCACTTCAAAATGGGTGCCACAGCACCCCAATCTCTTTTGGCGGGGTGGGGGGGTGTGTCGCCTCGCCGCACTAAGACAGTCCCTGAGTGGGACAGAGGGGCTTCCGAAGGCATCCAGGTGGGTTCCAGGGGCACTTGGACTGCCCCTTTGTCACACACCATCACTGCCGGTCTACTTCTCAGGGCCCCGAGGGCTCTCCCCCAATTTAACAGTCAGCACGAGTGCTAACAAAGGAGCCCACATTATGCCAGCGAGTCAAACTGGGGATTGGTGGACAGCCTGCTCAGAGCTGCACTGGGGAGGAGGAAGCATAATGGGGCCAGAAAGAGGGGGGCGGGGGTGGCCAGGGAGGGCAATCCCAGTTCCCCTGGGCCCCGGTCCCGTTTCTCTGCCCCCAGACCCAACCCCCAGTCCTGTGGGACATCCTGCAGACTCCCGATCTGGAAACACAGAGGAACAAGAGCTAGACACCATTCAGGGCTGCGGCACCCGGGCCTCGGTTGGGGCCCTCCCCACTCTCTGTGCTGCCACATTCCCACAGCCAAAATCCCCATGCAGCCCCCTTCCCGGCTGCACGTTCAGAGTTTTGCAGGCCTCTCTTCACCCCTGTCAGTGACCCAATGGGGAAAGGCTTGTTATTGCCCCATTTCCAGGTGATGAAACAGACACAGAATGGTCTAGAATGTTCCCAGGCTCTCACGTTTACTGAAGGACAAGGCTGGGACTAGAGCCGAGGTTAGGCTGCCTCCAGAACCCACTAACCTCCAAAGGCGACCCTCGCGGTAGGGGTGCAGACAAGGACTCTACCTTGTTTGCGTGTGTGCCACGACTTCACTCAGGACTACGAGTTCTAGGCCCTGACAAGGTTAATGTAAGCCCGCGTGGGAACGCAGGAGGGCTTGTTCTGATCTTTTTAAAGTGGTGCACAGAGGGCCCTACTTGAGCTAACCAGTAGAGAAGCGCGCACAGAGGGCCCCACTAGAGGTAACTACCCTGTGACCTCCCCACCAGGCCCCTTGCTCTGGAAAAGCTGTGGCTGAGGATCCTGCTTGCCCATCAGTAGGTTACCCTGAATTAAGTTGTGCAAACAGTTGGGAGTGGCTTGCTTTGTTTTTCCGTCTTAAAGTGACTTCTTAGGCTGAAGGGTACTCTACCGACCCGCCTCCGCCTTCTTCCACGGGTTTTAAATTAGGAAGATGAAGAGGTCTAGGGGAATGTCTGCCAGGTGAGAGCTTTAGTTTGGGCACAAACACTCCCAGGCAGACTCGTTAACTCCAAGATACTACAACATGCGTGCTGGAAGGCACCACCAAGTCTGATGTGCCCATTTCACAAGTAAACAAACTGAGGCCCAGAAAGGGGAAGCCAGGTGTCAAGGCCATACAGCAGAACAGGCCTAAGACCTGAGCCCCTCATGAGCTGAGAGGGAGTTGGAGTTCTGGCCTTGCTGAGCCCTCCTGGGCCAAGAAGGGCGAGGCTCCGCACGAGGAGTTCACAGCAGGAGGACCCTACGGGTGACTGGGTGGCCTGAGGAGAAGACACGTCCCTGTTCTGGGCAACGGCTTTCCTGTCCTTTGCTCCCTCAGCCCTAAAGGCTGGCATGGAGCCAGCCCCCTAATGACCGTTTCGGGTCCTCTCCTTACCCTGGGGCCCCCTTCACCCTGACCCCAATCTGGGCTCCAGCTGTGGGGGCTGGAGGTCCTCATTGCCATGGCAACTTCATGAGCCTCTACAGAGATTAAGAGGGGGGGCTTGTACTGAGGGGTTGAGAGAGGAAAATGGTTGCCAAGGAAACAGGCCTCTGTGGGCCAATGACTTCTTACAAAATCAGATTTTTAGGAGATTTTCGAGACCAAGGGGGAAAGCCCTCTCCTGATAGGAATGGAGTGATCTGTTTTCTCGGCCACCCAAACTCTATTCCCCACTGCTTCCCCCCTTTCTTTGCAGGAGGGCTTGGTGGTCCAAGTGGATGGGGCTGTGGAGGTCACCCAGTCAGCCCACAGGCCCCTCACCTAGTCCAGCAGCTCCACTTCACAGGTCAAAAGACTGAGGTTCAGAATGGGTCAGGGGATGCCCAGGTGACACGGGTGAGCCACAGCAGAGCCAGGACCGTATCTGGGGGACACGCGCTCAGCGGCCCAGCCCCCTCCCATGCTTGCTGCCCTGGTTTGCCTAAGCAATGCCAGTAAACAGGACAGGTTTCCTGGAGGCCATAAACGGGATTAGGGGCCCCTGGGGGCCTGCTGGCCACAGCTCTTTGTCCTGGGACTCCCCGCTGCCTCTGACAATCAGTGGCTCTGTTCACCCAGCCCCTGCCAAAGTCAGTGAGCCCTATGGCCCTGGCGGGGGCAGGGCATGGGGGAGGGAGCCTAAGGGGCCCCAGAGGGACTGCCCTCTCTGAGCCTCACTTACCCCATCCTTACAGCAGGGAGGGTCCCGGACTGTGCACTCCCCCACCGCAGACCTTTGCGCACCCCTCCTTCCTGCCTCATCCCTCTCTTCATCTGACCAACTCTGGCTCGTTTTGAACGTCCAAGCCTTCATGCCACCTCCTCAGGAAAATGCTTCCGGAGTCCCCCAGCCACCGTCCAGGGTAGGGGTCTGCTACGGGCGCAGCTGGCCCAGCCCGGGGAGGACTGAAGGTCCCAAGTGCACGTTCCTTCTAGCTTCTCACCCTCAGAGGACCGACGCTTCTGTGCTCAGGCTGGTAGCCCCAGGTCCACTGTCAGCAAACAAGCTCTGCACTCCCAATGCGTGCCAGGTGCTGGGACACAGCAAGGAGGAAACCAAGGGCCCTCCCTGACCATTAAGCCCTGGAGGGAGGTGACAAAGGCAAACCCGCACGTACAGAGGTGACCAGAAAGTTCTGTGAGGACGGTGCCCAGGAGGAGAGCAGGGCCCCACATGGGCTCCCTCAGGGAAGGCCTCCCAGAGGGAATGATCTCTTGGCCTCTAGAGTGGAGGGAAAAGTGAGAAGGAGCAACAGGCCAGGGGAAGGCCACGTGCAAAGGCCCTGAGGTGGGAATCAATGAAAGGCTCAAGAGGCAGGAGCAAGGCCAGCTAGAATGAGCGGGAGGGAAGGGGCCGGGAGGGGCCAGGCCTGGCATCTGCCCTTGCCCAGCCTGGCTCCCACATCCCACCTGGCGCCACCGGGCCCTTCAGCCTGGCCAAGCCCCAGCCTCCCCAGAGTTGCCCTGTGACATTTCCAAGGAGGCTTTTGAGGGAGAAAACATCTCATTCAGCCAGAGTCCTTTCAAAGCTGGCTGGTGTCCTAGCAACGGGCTCATGCTAGGCTGGCCGCACCAGGCTGCCCTGCCCCCCAGTGGCATCACTGTCTGCCCAGAGGCCCAGCTTTGGTCCTGCAGGATCGTGCCCCACCCCCACCCCCCAAGCTCCAGACCATACGGTGGCCAGGAGGCCACAGAGCCGCTCCCTAAAATCCTAGGGGAAGATGTCCTCCCCAGAGAGGGTGGGAGGGGGATGCTGACTCTCAAAGCAGCATGGGTCACAGCAGGGCAGACAGGAGGGGGCACCGGCTGAGACACCTGTGCAGGTTTAGGAGCCCTCTGTGCCCACAACAGCCCCAGGCTTCTCACGGGAGAGGCAGCAGATTCTGAGAACAGAATCGTCCATCTGCCCAGCTGGACTCCAGGCTCCTTGCTGTGAACATGGCCTCGGGCAAGTCACCTGAGCCTCTGGTCTTCCACCTGGGGAATGGACATCACCCCTCTTCATCCCTCCTTCTGGCCCACCATCACTCACCCTAGCCGGTCCGCACTCAGCAGCCAGAGTGAGCCTTCAAAACGCCAACTGCGCGCCCTCTCTCTCTCTCTCTCTCTCAATAAAAAGCATTTAAAAAAAAAATCTTTAAAAAGGGGTGCCTGGGTTAAGTGCCCAACTCTTGATTTTGGCCCAGGTCATGATCTCACGGTTTGTGGGATGGAGCCCCGCACTGAGCTCTGTGCTGACGGCATGGAGCCTGCTCGGGATTCTCTTTCTCCCTTTCTCTTTGCCCCTCCCCCACTCACTCGAGCATGCATGCACATGCTCTCTCTCAAAATAAATAAAAAACATAAAATCTTGAAAATGCCAACTGGATTATAACACTCTACATGGACCCTCCAGAGGCTGCCTGTTGCTGTTTAATTAGCATTCGGGGTCCTGAATGGCTGGCCCCCACCCTGCTAGCCACAGCTCTCTCCATCTTCCACAGAGAGGCCATCATGGCCACCTTGCTTCAGTTCCTCTAACTACCCCGGTCCCCCTGCCTCCCAGGCTTTGCAAAGCTGGTTCTCTCTGCTCTGAACACTATCTGTGCCCCATCACCAACCCCAGTCACTCTGCAAACTCCTTCCTGACCTAGACCTTGCCTCCTCCAGGAAGCCTTCCTTGCTACCCTCAGGCTGGGTTGGGGCTCCTCCCCTCAGCTCCTCCCAGGTCCATGCTACCCCTTCCCAGCACTGATGACCTGTCAGTCTTTGGGGCTGCTAGAAGAATATAGGATGCCCTGTTCAATCTGAATTCCAGATAAACAATGGATAACTTTTTAGGATAAGTATGTCCCAGGCAATATTTAGGACATACTTACACTTTAAAAGAATGTGTTTATCTAAAATTCAAACTTCACTGGGTATCCTGGATTTTTGTTTGCCAAATCTGGCATCCTACTGGTCTTCTCCACCTGACTTCAATACCGGGGATCAGAAACCATAACCGTCCTGCTTGTTATAGCCCCCGGCGCCCACGTGAGGCTCAGGCTGAGAAAGGACTGTGAGTTTGGGGTCAATGCAGAGAACACAGGGCAGCTGGGCCTCCAGCTCTTTCCAGATTCCAGAGAGGCTGTACACACAAATCCCATCTCAACCAAGAAGACTCCAGCTCCACTCACCTTCCAGTCTGGGGGTAACTGGGCCCCAAAGCCCAGAGCCGGAAACATCTTGTCACTGATGAGAGACAGGAGAAGAAAACCACTGTCAGAGGCCTCACCTGCCCACACGCACCCCTCCCAGCCCCCATCCAGGGCTGGGCCCACTCTGCCTTGCACGCCTCCAAGGACAGAGGGAAAATGCTCACCACCTCTAGAAAGAGCTGTTTGAACCATCTACTGAGCTCACACCCACCTCTTAAGTATCCGGTGAACGTGAGGTTCGACCCCAGCCACACCTGTGGCAGACACGGCTAATCAATCCCAGCACTTCTAAGCCGTGGGCCTGGAGGCGGCTTTTAGATCCTTCTCAAACTGGGACCTTGGGCATCCACTAAACCACAGTCGTTACAGAAATACACTGCCTGTCTCTCAACCTCCCTTTTATGGTGGGGGAAAAATTTTCCTAAACGAGAACCCTGGCTTAGCTTCAAGGCCCTTCATCATCCAGCCCTGGGACCTACTCTCCTCTCCTTCTAGTTGCCCTCCCTCATACCCCACTGCCCCAGCCCTGGCCACTGGCCACCAGCTGTGCCTCACACAGGGCACCTCACGCTCCAATTTCTTTTTTTTTTTTTAATATTTTTTATTTATTTCTAGGAGAGAGAGAGACAGCGTGAGCAGGGGAGGGTCAGAGAGAGAGGGAGTCACAGACTCTGAAACAGGCTCCAGGCTCTGAGCTGGCAGTCAGCACAGAGCCCGACGCGGGGCTCGAACCCATGAACCGCGAGATCATGACCTAAGTGAAAGTCGGACGCTCAACCGACTAAGCCACCTAGGCGCCCCTCCAATTTCAATCATGTTATATCCCCTCTCGTCCCCAGCCCGTTCCCTATGGCACACTCCTACTCATCCACTATGGCTCGACTCAAATGGCTCCTTCCCCCTGGGGGTTTCCCTGAGGCCTGAGAATGCCTCTCTCTGGTGCTCCCATAGCTCATGCCTCACACATAAGCTGCTCTCTCAGAACTCCAGTGACATCTTCCCTGTCTTCCTCCTGGAGTGGAAACTCCCTGAGGGCAGGGATCAGGTCTCATCTGTGCATTCACTCAACTTACATAGTGAGGAGTCCCCTGGCTGTTGTGTGGGGGACAAAGTGTCGGGTGCTAGGGCAGAAGCAGACCAGTGAGGAGCCCACTGAAGTGGTCTGGGCGGGAAGGGGCGGTGGCTTGAAGAGGCTGGTAGCAGCGGGCGTGGGAGAAGGGGCTAGATTCAACTAGGTTTCGAAAGGATTTGCTGAAAGAGCATTGGGGGAGATAAAGCAAGGAGACGGTGAAGGGTTGTGGGTGAGTGGTAGCGCCTCTCACTGAGATGGGGAAGAGGGTGAGATGGGTAGGGCAGAGGCAGGTGTCCAGAGCTTACTGGGTCCTTCTGTGAGAAGTCCGAATGCCCATGAGGAGGCTCAGTGAAGGGACTGAGTGGCCAGCTGGATACCAGGGACTCCAGAGCGGCAACTGTAGGTTCCTCCACCCAACCATGCAGATGGGGACTTTCACCTTCCCTGCCCCATGCGCTATACCTCTCTTAATGTTGCCAGGGATGACAGCCACCCCTTAGGCCCTGGGAATCAGACGTTGGTCCTAAAGAGGCCTCTCTTGAGGAGGCCGAGTGCATATGGGATTCCTGAGTTTGCTGTTTGTTGTTCCTGCCAAATCTCTGGCACCTGCACCTTCCTCCCCTGCTCCCCATGTTTTGGCTTCCTAGTCATTCCACCCTGTGGCCTGGAGGTCCCAACAAGCACCTCCTGTGGCAATGATGCCATAACCTTCAAGTGACTTCTGATCCTCCAAGGCCACACCCCCTACACAGCTTTCCTTCACTGACTTTCCACCCTCCCCCTTCCTTAACCCAAAGATCTCCAGGAAGCATGGCCATGGGAAGGCGGCCCACACGTGCTGGCTGCTCCTTCCAAGTTCCCAACAGGGGAGAGACTATGAGGCCGTTAGGTGCCGGACCCAGGAATCAGAATGTCTGCTTGCTAGTCCCCCTGATCTGTGTGACCCTGGATACATTCTCTACACCCTCCTGAAGCCTACATTTCCTCGGCTCTAAAAGGGAAAGTTGCAACAATAGCAAACAAGTTTCATTTTCTACCTTGATTCCTTTTCTAACTGGCTACTTGGTGTACCATATGAAGAAGGGACCCAGTGTGGATCTGGGCTCCCTAGGTTAGGAGGTCAGCAATTGACTAGCAATGTCTGCCACAGGTGTAGGAAGGGGCCCTAAGGCACGTCATGTGTTAGCCATTCCTAGTTTTGATGATCTTTGGGTCCCTGCCAGCTTTGAGAAGCTGAGCTTCCTGGTTGGACGCAGCCAGAGCTGACCTTCACGGTCCCTCCCCAAGCTTACCTGTCATAGTCCTGAATGATCTGCCCGACAGCCCAGATGGCTGACAGATACTCGTTGGTGCCCATGGGGTTGATGTAGTGCAAAGAGGAAGGGTCCAGGGGATTCCCATTGGAGGCTGTGAAGTCTATCCCAACCTGTAGTGGGGAGGGGGAGCGGTAAATAAAGGCCACCTAGGGTGGTCACAGACCCTAGCTCCCTATCACACTGCCAGGGAACGAGGCTGATGGGACACGGGAAGCCCACTCATCTCCCACCCTCCATAAGATGGTCTGAAACCTGGAAACTGTGTCACTCTTTTGGTTCTAGTGCCATTTGGCTCCCTATTGCTCAAGCACAAAGTCTATTGCCCAGATGTGATATAAAGCCAACTCATAGTCCCAACTTCCTTTCTCCCCCTCACTGTCACTACCCACACACTCATCTGTTTCCATTTCCAGGCCTTTATTCATGAGGTTCCCTCTACCTAAAGAGGCAGGCCATCTTTTCTCCCGAATTCTCCTCCATCATTCAGGCCCACTTTGGATCTGCCCTGCCTCCCCAGACACCCTCCCCACCTCCCCAAGCCACCTTCGCATTATCCCTCTGACCACCAAGGGGCCCCGGGACCCAGGGCTGCCTGGTATGGCAGTGCCCATCTGCCCAGAGTGGGTGCCCAGGTGAGATCCAGGACCCCAGAGCCAGGCCCAGGCCCAGGCACCGAGCACCAGGGAGGGGGCTCCATGGGAGCTGAGGCTGATGTCCTCCCCTCAGCCGCAGGGAACTCCAGCCCAGCCCCGGGAGGGCTGGCAGATGGGCAGGCAGGCCTGCCTGGCAAGGGGGGTTAGGAGAGGGATCCAGGGAGAAAGATGGCCACCTTAGAGCTTGGGCATCGGGGGGTGGGTCTGGCATAGAGGAGGCGCTCAGTAGCCATTTGTTGAAAGAATACACACACACACTCACACACGGAACAGGGGAGCCCAGCCTGTCAGAATGAGGGGGTAGTAGGGGCGCCTGGGTGGCTTAGTCGGTTAAGCATCCGACTTTCACTTAGGTCATGATCTCGTGGTTTGTGGGTTCGAGCCCCGCGTCGGGCTCTGTGCTGACTGCCAGCTCAGAGCCTGGAGCTGAGTCTGTATCTCCCTCTCTCTCTGACCCTCCCCTGCTCACGCTGTCTCTCTCTCTCCTAGAAATAAATAAAAATATTAAAAAAAAAAAAAAAAAAGAATGAGGGGGTAGTAGTGACCAGCAGTGGGGTCGGAGATCAACAAGGCCAATCCCCTGACTCCAAATGGTCATGCAGATAACCTCCAGCCCCATGGAATCTAGAGGTGGTGGCGGAGAGCAGTGAAGCCAGGCGGGGAGGTGGGCAGAGCCCGGGACCCCAGCAGGACCCCTGGGCCCCAAGGTCCCCTTCCGGTGAGGAGCGGAAGACCAGATGGGTGGGACCGGTCCATGGGGCATACGCTCCAGGCCACAGGCAGAAGCACAATTCATTTATTGAACACCTACTGTGTGCCAGGCACTGAGTGATTTGCCGAGGTTGGTACAGAAACAAAACAAAATCCCTGCACTAAGGGTACTCACAGTCTGCAGGGTGGGGCAAACAGGGACAGGAGAAAACTACTGGAATAATTTCAGAGTGGCGAGTGTCCTGAAGATCATACAATAGGAAAAGAGACAGGAGGAACGAGGAGGCATCAGGAGGCCTCCCTGAGGAGGTGACCTCTATGCCCTGGCCTGAACGATGGCAGGGCGTTGCAGGCAAAGGAAACAGCACGTGCAAAGCCCTAGGACAGAAGGGAGCTCGGCATCCTGGGGCGGGGGGCGGTGGGGACCTGTGTGCACGGAACCGCAGAGCAGAGAGGAGGCGTCGCAGAGGAGACAGGAAGGCCTCCCGACCATCGAAGAGGAATCTGGCTTCTTTTCCTGCTGAAGAGGCATAGCCAGCACTCCTCGCAAGGCTGGGCAGCCCGGACCTCCAGCCAGGCCCTGACTCGGGCCCAGCCACCTGCGAGCTCTCCTCTGGGCCAGACACACCCTCTGCCCTGGAGAAGTCCTTCCCGAAGTTTACCCCACGTCCCCTCCTGCTACAGCAGTGGCCCAAGCCCTTAGGGAGGCTCCTCACTGGGGCTGGGTGGGGCGGCGCTGGGGGGAGAGACTCACCGTAAACATGAGCTGGCAGCCTCCCAGGATGTAGTCCAGGAAAGAGTAGTCCCGGTTTATCTAGAAGGAATCAGGGGGGTCAGTGGGTGCCTACTCGGCACCTGCGGCCTGGCCCTCCACCTGGCCACAACACCCAAGATGGCTTCTGGGGAGCGGATTGCTCTGTGCCCTGAAAACTTGGTAGAGTCAAGGAGGCCAAGACCTGGTCTCATTACAACCAAACTCCAATCTCTCTATAACAAAGCACTCAGAGCAATAGTTCCGGTGGGTCTCACTCACTCACTCACACACACACACACACACACACACACACACACATGCACGCGCATGCCCGCACGTGATGATTCCAGGCAGGGCCCAAGGGCGCAGTGTCAGTTACACCTACCAATTACACGGCAGAGAAAGTCTCAATTTGTTGCTGTTCAGTCCTTAAGCTCTCTTTAGCCCTGACCAACCTCGGCTCTGAACAGAGGGACCAGGCCTCCGGCTCAAGGCCTTCTGCTATAAATTAATAATGCTGCTAAAACAGTGTTGGTTTTGACGGTCTTTGCTCCTTTTAGCAAAGGATATTGGCTTTCCAATTTTGGTGGAGTTAGAAGGGGGTTCCTTTCAAAGTAAATGTATTTAAGTAAAAACAAAAGCAAAAACCAACCAAGCAAACAAACCAAAAAATCCAAGAAAGGGGAGAAGAAGGGCTGATTACAAAATGGAATAAGTAAGGCAGGTGCCAAAACTCATGAAGGGGAATGTGAGGGACGGAAGTGTCAGGCACAAGGCCCCCAATCACGAGGCTGTAACCTGACAGATCAGCTCCCACTGAGCACTTCCGCGTCGTGACCTCACCGAACAGTCGTGGAAACCCCAGCCAGACAGTGTGGACTCTAGACTGGGACGCATAGGCCTGGGGTCCGGAGTCGGCCAGCTGGCCCGGGGAGGGTCCCAGGACTCGCTCGGGACCTTCAGGCCCACCGGTCAGGGCTCTCGCCGCCCTGCCTTCCCTGACACCCACCCTGCCTCACTCCAGCACATGCTTGGCTGCCAGCTACTGACCCCTGCTGCTGTGACCCCCCACTCCCTTTGCCGGGCCTCAGAGGCCCACGCGGTACCATGCGAGTCACTGTGACCAGAGCCCTCGATGATGTTGGTGGGCCCCCACACGACTAGGGTGGGGTTAGGGTCCCTCTGCCCCTATGATGCCAAACATGCAGTGGGCAAGCCACCAGCATGGGAAGCAGCAACTCCCCAGTGACCTTCCAACTAGCAGAGGACCTGGAAGGTCATTTCGTGCCCTCCCAGACCTCCTTATATCACAGGAATATGATCTGAGATCACCCTTCACATGCTTTACCTAGTTAACATCCCCCTTCTACAGAGGAGGAGACTGAGGCCCAGAGAGGTTAAGCTCAGAAGATCCCAGAGCCAGGACGTGGCAGAACCAGGATTTGAATCCAGGTCTTGCTGGCTCCATCCCCGGTGCTCTGTCTATCCCTTCTGCGGTGATACCTCCCTGTGTGGCCCCGTGGCAGACTCCTGCCCATGCCCACCCCTGCCGGCTCACCTTGCAGGAACGCAGGATAATGATGCCCGAGTTTTTATAGTTCTTTTTCTTCCTTTGCTTCTTGGGGTTGATGCACTCGAACTCCAGCTGGGTGACATGGGAAGAGAAAAAGAAGCTCAGCTCAGGGCTTCCATGGGGAGTGACCCTCCCCTCGGACCCAGGATCCCCTCCACAGTGCTGACCAGTGGGCAGCATGCCTCCTCCAGGAAGCCTTCCCAGATGCCCACACCCAGAAAAGGTTCCTGCTGCTTCAGGCTCACACCAAGCTGTGTCTGCCTAAGGCAGGAGGATCTGCATCTGCTCCCCACCCCAGATGACACCTACGTGTCATCTCAATCATGTCCACTCATGCACCCAGAACCGCCACCTAGGGCCTAGCTTCTTGGGGGAGTTAAATAGCTCTTGAGTGCTCCCCATGTGCTGGGCACTTTACCTGTATCATTTCACTGAATTCTCACTCTCTTCACCTGCCCCATTAGACAGATGGGGAAACTGAGGCTCAGAGGAATTGGATATCTTGCTTAAGAAGTCCTTCCTGACTTAAGGTCCTAAAGCCAGAGGGGGGGATCTGAGCCCTAGCCTGCCCGATTCCAAGCCTGTGCCCCTCACTCGTCCCCTGCTGAGGTTTCAGGGTCACACGCACACGGGCCCATCTCACCGGGACACCATCACGAGCCCCACACATCTGCGACACTGACGTCTGGAACTCGCCGATGAAGTCATGGCCTCCGTCGTTGTCATAGTCGTAGCACATGACCTGGGGTGGGCCCAGTGAGGTCACCCAGAGCAGCCCCCAAGGAGGGGCTCTCCAGCCCTCTCAGCCGCCTGAGCAAACCCCATGTCTTCCTTTGGCTGGTGCTTCACCTTACCCCCCAGCATCTGACTCGCTGGCCTGGGATGAGGCTGTTAGCTCCCCAACTGCCTCCTACAGGAAGCCTTCCATGATTTCTTGGAAAAGGAGCACCCCAAAAAAGGCTGTACACTCTGGAGCAGGAAGCTTAAGTCCTCATACACCTGTCTCTCTCAGCTCCTCATCTGTCTGGGGGTGTGACCCACCTGCCTTCCTGTGCCATGGCCTGAGGCCCTCCCTCCCTAAACTCATTTTCCTTGACACAGGTACAAAAATATCCCAGCTTTCCACGCTCTCTAATCTAGCTACCACTCCTAGGAGGAAGGCAGGAATTACCATACCCATGTCACTGATGGGTAAACTGAGGCCTCAAGAGGGAAGCACTTGCCCAAAGTCTCGCAGCGGCAGTAGTAGGCTCAGAACTAGGCTTCCTAGCACCCTGTTTCAGGCTCCCTGCCCTAGCCTCGCTGGCTCCCTCTCCCCCTGCTCTCGGGGTTTTTAGAGACCAGTAATCATTCTCCTCATCAACTGTCCACCTTAAAGTCCACAGTGACAACACTTGGTCGCCTCCAAGGTGTTTCCCCAGCCGTTAGCCCCGCCGGCAGCGCCAGGGCCCTCTGGGAAGAAGCCGGCGTCATTCTGTTCCTGTTTTAGAGAAGGGCTCACAGAGACAGGGGCCTTGCCCAGGCGGCTCACACGGTCAGGCAGACCCGAGACCGGAGCCCAGGTCCCCTGTCCCTTCCCCTACGTGGGTTCTCTTCTCCACCTTAAGAAGAAAGAGCGCCGGGGGCACCTGGGGGGCTCAGTCAGTTCAACATCGGTCTCTCTGTCTCTCTCGATTTCAGCTCAGGTCATGATCTCGCGGGACTGAGCCCACACTGACCGTGCACAGCCTGTCCTCTCCCTCTCTCTCTCCCCTTCCCCTGCTTGTGCTCTCTCTCTCTCTCTTTCTCTCTCTCAAGAATAAATAAATAGGGGCGCCTGGGTGGCTTAGTTGGTTAAGCGTCCGACTTTCGCTTGGGTCATGATCTCGCGGTTTGTGGGTTCGAGCCCCGCGTCGGGCTCTGTGCTGACTGCCAGCTCAGAGCCTGGAGCCTGTTTCAGAGTCTGTATCTCCCTCTCTCTGTGACCCTCCCCTGCTCACGCTGTCTCTCTCTCTCCTAGAAATAAATAAAAATATTAAAAAAAAAAAAAGAATAAATAAATAAACTGTAAAAAAGGTTAAAAAGAAAGGAAAGAAGGAAGGAAAGAAAAGAAAGAAGGGAAAGAAAGATCGAGCTTTGCCAAGGCACCCGGGGAGCCCCGGGGCTGGCAGCGGGGGGCATGGGGCCCCCAGAGCCCCCTCACCTGGATGGGCTTCTCCAGGTCCCCATCACACAGGGACACCAACGGCACAGTGAATGGTTTCCACACAGGGTCCAGCGTGTACTTGATCACCTGCGGGGCGTGAGGGCCGAGGGTGAGCGCAGGCAGCGGAGCTGGGGTGGGGCCAGCGCGGTAGAGATGAGGGCGGAGACCCACAGCCACGCTTCTGGGGCCGGCCTGCGGCCTGCGGCTGGCAGGGAACAAATCCCTTGGGCGCCATCGTGCCTCTCCCTGTTCCCTGCATGGCCGCGACCACACAGCCCCATCCCGAGACACTGGCTCAGAGACCCCCAGAGTCCCACGCACCCACCTCAGTCCTGTGAACCAGCATCCACTTGCCGTCATCTCCTGGTTTATAGAGCTCGAGAAATGGGTCTGACTTTCCGAAGAGGTCCTGGAGGAGGCAGGACGATGTGGGTGAGGGCGGCACAACTCCAGCGGATTCAGACGAGAAGTGGGGTGACCCTGCCGCTGCCCCCAACCCAGGGTCAGGTGTGGGGGCTGTGGGCAGAGCAAGCCCCCAGGGGCCAACCAGCTTTCCCCCCTGCCCTGGTGTCACCGAAGCCTGCGTTCAGAGATCCTGAGGCCCAGAGCCTGCAGGAGCTACAACGCACACGGGGTAGGACTTCAAAAGGGTGACTGCTTCCGGTGCAGGGCGATGCCCACAGCAGGGTGTGGTTTTAATTTATTTTAGCGGGAATCTGAAAAACTCAAACTATCCCAGCCTGTCACAGAAGGGATACGATGTCCTCCAAAAATCCATTTATTTAAGTTAAAAAAAAAAAAAAGTGTCAGGAATATTCAGGGAAAAGAACTCCCCAGGCAGAGGGAATAGCAAGTGCAAAGGCCCCGGGGCAGGAGAATACCTAATATAATCCTGGGACAATGAGGAGGCTGATTTGGCCGAGGCAGAATGAAGGTAGGGAGAGTAGAAAGGGTGAAGTCAGGGGGTAGGGGTGAAGGAGGGCGGGGGACTGTGTGTTATTATAAGGATCCTAGCATTCACAGTAAGTGAGACGGGGAGTCCCAAGCAGTAGGTTTCCAATTATGTCTTGAATGCCTCGAAATAATGGGAATCTCACTACCTTAGCGGTAAAGAGGTTCTAATTTGGTCCTAAGCTACGGACTTGCTCCTGGATACGGGTGATAAAGGTGACGGCCAGAAGCACCAGGAAAGGCTGCACAACCCTGGGCTGGGGGAGGGACACCGCCCCCTGTGGAGACCTCCTTCTTGCCTGCCTTACCTTTTTGTCCAGCTTCCTGCCCGCCAGACTCAGTGTGATGACCTGGTTGTCTGACAGCTCCTGGGCAGCAATCTGTAAGGCCACAGCAAGGTGAGGGCTGGGACCTGCCCCTTCCACTCCCCCTGGCGCCCTGCCAGGCAGAGTGAGCACAGGTGCCCACGAGTCAGCTCTTCAGGGCTGGGCAGGGGAGAGGAGAGGAGGGGGGCAGGGGTAGTACCAGGCGACCCTGGACATGCCTCTTGTCTTTTCAATGGAGGTGTTCCATCTTCTGGAAAATGGGGTAACCCATCTGAATCTGAGGAATCAGAAGGGACTCCGTGTGGCTCAAGAGAGGAGGCCATGTGAAGCGGTTACCAGATATGAGGGGTGGTCTTGAGCCCGGGGGAGGGGCTCTGGGCCAGGGAGCAGTCTGACAGGCCCCCTCATGCCCCGCTGTGGACCCAGGAAGCACAGCCAACCTCAAAACGCCACGGCATTGGGAATTCCAGCAACCTCACTGTGCAGCTAGGGAAACTGAGGCCCAGGGGTCACCTCAGTCCCTCTGCTGTCTGGTCAGCTCATATTGTCATCTGTCTTCCATGTCTTCGCCGTCAGCCATGACCCTACGGCCCCAACCCAGCCAGTGATGGACCAGCTGAGTGACCGTGGGGCTACCCTTGCCCTCTCTAGGCCTCTCTCTCCCCCTCCCCATGGGGTGGCAGGGAAAGCCCTTGGGCCAACATCCACACAGCTGGGCTGGGTCCTCTCTTTGCTCGGGCTTCCTCCTTCCCCACACCTGTAGGACAGCCTCACCTTCTGGAAGCTACTTGACCTCCTAGAACTACACAGGAGCCAGGCTGGATGCCAGGCTCCCTTTCCTCTCCTCCAGAAGACACTTGCTCAACTGCCTTGCAAGATGGGTCCCATTATTACCCCCATTTCACAGAGGAAGGAACTGAGGTTTGGAGTGGCAAGGTGGCAATGCTGGGGGTAACAGTTACATCACCTGGGTTGGCTTCCAGGTAGAGGGGAACTGGCTAGTGAAAGCATTTAGATAAGGGGGTTCTGAACCCCAAGAGATTGGGAGGGGACAGTCAAGGTGGCAGGAACAGTGGATAATGGTCTGGGATATGTGCGGTATGCTAAGATTTCAGTTTGCCTTGAGCCCAGGGTATGTACATGGAGGCGTAAAACATGACTGCGCCAGGAAAGCAAGGTGGGGTCCCCCACAGCCTTGAATGCAAAGCTCCACAGGCAGTGGGGAGCCAGGGAGGCTCCAGAGCAGGGGAGTGACTATACATGAGCACATATAGGGCTGGCCCTCCTCCCGCTAGCTGGCCGGTTCCTCTGGCATCACACAGTCTCTGAAGGGGGCAATCCAGAGACTCTCACTAGCCTCACTGCCCCAGGGCACTTCCTCTCTGGGCTCCAGGTCCCTCATCTGTACAACAGGTTTCCCGGCCTTCTAGGGGACCTTGAGGACCCAGGGCTCTTCCCCGCAGAGGGCCTGCGTAAGGCTGGAATCATTGCGCATCACTAGAATCAATGCGCACCCCATGGCTGGAATCGTTGCGCATCGCACCGCTGCAATCATTGCGCATTGCAGCCGCAAACAGAGCTCCGAGGGTCAGGCGCTCCTCAAAGACCCCCTAGGGAGGGCAGGCGGGGCCAGGAGGGGAGGGCAAGCTGGGAGGGCTAGGGTGGCCTCCAGGGATGAGTAGGAGCGCCCCTGCCCTGGGAGTGGGAGGCCATAGGGGCCTCTAGCAAGCCCCCTACTCCCAGCTTGCCGGCTCCCAACGCATCATCTGTGGAGCCAGGAGCCCGTTGCTAAGAGACCTGTTGCTAAGTTGTAAGTTGGGCCTTTTTACTCCAAACAAAGCTGGTGATTATCTGGCAGGGAAGCAGCCCATTGATGGGGGAGGGCAGCCGTCAGAGGCGGAGGGGTGCAGAGAGCAGGGAGGGGGCTGGTACCGTAATCAGGCCCTTCCCTGCGGGCTTGTCATTCATCAGCAGCAGAGGCCGAGTGATCTTCTTGCTGGAGACGATCTGGGGTGGGGAAGGAGAGAGGAGAGTGGCGCTCCTGAGGGTTGGCAGGGAGGAAAACGGCTCAGCAGGCACCCCTCCCAGCGCGCGCACGCGGCTCGTCTCCCTCCGTGCTGGTCGCTTGCTGCTGGTTACACCTCCCCGTGCAGCCAGCAACCATCGCTAACTCCACCGGGCGGCTGAGGAGATGGCCGCCCAGAGGGGTTAAGACACCGGCTGGATGTCCCACAGCCGGCACGGATCCCTGCAGTCCACTCCCACTGACCTGGCTGCCCCCAGGCTAAGGCTCCTACCAGGCTCACATTCGGGAGGCCCCTGCGGGGAAGTCCAGCCCCCTCACCACCTCTCCTAAAGCCATCTACAGACCCCACCCTCCCCAGGGTGCGATCCCTGATGGAGAAGAGCAAATCCTGACTCCTGTGTATTTTCACGATGGAAGAGAGAGACAGGCACACCGCACAAGGCGATCGACACGATGGAGAGAGGAAAAGCAGAACCCTTTGTAAAGTTGCCCCTCGGCCATCTCTGTACCCCCTCCCCACCCTCTCCACGGGCTACCCTGGTTCTCGGTTTCTTGGGGGGAAGGGGAATGCCAGCGTTTCTCTGTGCTGCCGCAGCAAGTCTGGCTTTCTTCCCCAGTCCACTCTCACCCTCGCCCTTCCCCACCTGCTCCTCATCATCTGCCACCCTGGGCTGTGGGTGCAGCCACGAGGGGAGACCAGGAGGGCAGCAAGGCTGACTGGTGGCTTTAGCTCGAGTCCAGAGGCCTCCAGGCCGTGGCCACATCATTCACCAGGTCCTGGCAACCCGCTGCGCGCTCTGCCCCTTCTCCGGGCTTCGGGTGGCCATGCTGGTGGCAGCTGCTGCCCCCTCACCCTCCCATGCTCTCCTCAGTTACCCTTTGAGGGCGTGGACTTGGGGCAGGAATCTCAGAGACACACCCTGCTTCTCACACCCCCGTGGGCCTTGCTTTTCCCTCCCGTCTCCTGGAAGGGCGGGCCGTCTCAGTGCGCATTGTTCCCCATCATCACCGCAGACTAAGCAGTCATCAGTAGCCCCAAGTGAAATGGGGGGAGACTGAGGCCCAGAAGGGGCTGCGGACTTCGCCCGAGGGCACCCAGCCAAAAGGGTTGGAACTCCTAGCCCTGCAGTCACCCGACCCCGATAAGCTCAGCAAGGACTGCACTGGATGGGAAAGGGTGGCCCAGAGAGGGAAAGGAAGTTGCCCAAGGTTACACAGTAAGCCAGCCACAAAGAGGGATGCCCACGGGTGCTGGTCAGATGCTCCTAAGCCAGGAAGTCAAGACCACATCTGATTACTTCTGACAATCAGCAGTTTTGGCCACATGGGGTCCCCCTTCCTGTGTGGCAACAGCCAGTGGAAACTCTGCAGCCTGGCCCCAAACCTCCAGGCTGCTTACCCCTTCGTGCCAGCTGCCCCCCAAGGCCATCTGCGTTTGCAATGCTACCTCGAAAGCCAGCCAGGAAAATGGGGCCAGGGAAAGCAGGTGGCAGAAGAGGCCCTCCGCAAGGGACTGCCCTGTCCTTGGGCGCAGGGCGGGGTCAGAGGCCAGAGCTGCCTTGCCCTTGGCCCCCGGAAGGGGCCCGGCTCACCGTGCCCAGGCTGCAGGAGAACTGGCCCAGGAAGTCATGCTCATCAAGTTGTGTGCTGGACTTATCCTGGTCAAACAGGGCAAACTTGAGCTTCTGCACCTCCTCGAAGTGGTAGTCGAGGACGAACTTCTTGGAGAACGCGGGGTTGAGGTTGTTGACGGCAGTTTCTGTCCTGTCGTACTAGCAGAGGGGCGGGGGCGCGGGAGCCCAAGTCAGGCAGCTGCTTCAACGCATCCCGGACTGCCCGAGGTCATTCAAACCTGCTGAACAGCTACTCTGTGCCAGGCCTTTGTGGCCAGTGACCTGGGTGGCTGGGGTCATTAGGACTCCCAGCTCACGAATGAGGACACGGATGCACAGAGAGGTTAAGGGACTTACCCAAGATTGAACAGCTAGAGGGGCAGTGTCAGGATTTGAACCCAGGTCTGGCTCTAATGCTGACGCTCATAACTCTTTGACTCTGGCTCCACACCAGGGGCCAGAGGAAGAGCTCGAGCCATGTCTCTGCCTGGGTAAGTGACAGACAGTAAGTCTCTGTCCCCATCAGGGCCTCCGTTTCCATTCTGTGCAACGAAGGGATTTCACTATCAGTGGTTTTCATCCTTTTTATCTTGGAAGAACCCTTTTTTCAAACCACATTTCACGTGGAGGCTGAGAGAGGGAACAGAGAGGAGGAGGGGTACTTAGGGGCAGGTGGGGGCAGATGTCTGTACCTTGTACAGAATCCTGGAATGTCTCAACTGGGAACTGTACAGACCACCCCCCACCTACTGTGGAAACCAAGGCCTGGGTAAAGACAGGGCCTTGTACTGTGTGGGTCAGCCGTGGGGCTGGGACAGGAACCCGCCTCCTGGCCTCTCTACACAGAGGCCCCAAACTGCGGAGTCTGGGTGATGGTCTATTTTGGGGCCCGGGCTATGTTGATTTTTCCTCCCACCCAGTCCATTTTCAGGGGCTGGAGCAGCAGGGGTGGAAGAAGTCTTGGCCCTGGGCTATTTTTAGCCAGGGTGGCCAGCCTGGGTGAGAGGCTGATTGTTGGGGGAGGGGGGTGGATGCCATGAGTAGGGGTGTGGTGCAGTGGGGAGGCGGGGGTCCCAGAGACTCGGCAGAGGGGGCCAGGGTGCTCCAGACATGCTGGCTTCAGTCCTCGGCTGACCTCGTGTTTTCCCTCCCACTTCTGGCTGTTACCACCAACGCACTGGGTGACACAGAGGGGCCCCTACCCATTCTAGGGCCCAGTGTTCCGTCTGTAAAATGGGTCAACAATCTCAGCACCATTTCCTTGGCATCATAAGAAGGATCTAACATCTGTGGAAACTCTTTGTAAATCATAGTACGTTAATCAGGATGCCCACTGTGGCTCAGTTGGGTAGCTATTAAAAATAGATCCGTATTTTGGAAATTTTACATGCATATAAAACTATCTTAAAGGCCGGACACCTTTAACAGTGCTTCTCTCTCTGACACACAGGTTTCTCACCATTCTGATTATTTTCTTTGGGGCTGTGTTTTCTAAATTTACTACAATGAACCCAGGCCCCTTTTGAAATAAAAACAAAGCAACTTTTAAAACTTGAAAGTTTTGGGTTTCTCAATATCCTTCCTCAAGCTGCATCTCCAATCAGCCCCCAGGCCGAAGTCTTCCTGCTCAGATGTCCTTGGTACCATCCACAGCCCCAGGTCTGGGTCTCTGCCAGGTAGGCAGTGGGGGAAAATAGCCTCATTTCACAGATGAGGAGTCAGGCCCAGAGAGGGACAGCCACTTGCCCAAGGCCACACAGCTGGGAGTGACAGACCTGGGTCTTGGCCCAGCTCTGGGACCAAAGGCTGAGTTCCCCATTTCTTTGTTTGCTCCTCACTGACTAGGTGTTCATTTAGGAATAAACATGGGGGTGGGGGGGGCACCTGGGAGGCTCAGTCGGTTAAGTGTCTGACTCTTCAGTTCAGGTCATGGATCACATAGTTCTTGAGTTCAAGCCCTGTGTCTGGCTCTGCACTGACATTGTGGAGCCTGCTTGGGATTCTCTCTCTACCCCTCTCTCTCTGTCCCTCACCCCGCTAATGTTCACGTACTCTCTATTTCAAAATAAATAAAGTTAAAAAAATGTGGAAAGTTATTTTTAAAATAGAAGCATTTTGTAAAACCCTAAGGGTTTAACTATATATTATAGTAATTTTAAATATTATGATATGGGGGGCACCTGGGTGGCTCAGTTAGTTGATCATGAGACCCTGGCTCAGGTCATGATTTCATGGTTCATGAGTTCAAGCCCTGTATTGGGCTCCAGGCTGACAGTACAGAGCCAGCTTGGGGCTCTCTCTCTCTCCCTCTCTCTCCCCCTTCCCTGCTCATGTGCTCTCTCTTTCTCTCTCTCTCAAAATAAATAAATAAACTTAAAAAATATTTTAAAAAGAAAATATGATATGAAACAATTATGAATATAAATCTATGAATTATAATAACCTAAACACAAATATAATTATTTTAAATAATACTATAAATACAACTTTTAAAAATGTTTATTTATTTTGAGAGAGACAGAATGCAGGCAGGAGAGGTGCAGAGAGAGAGGGAGAGAGAGAGAATCCCAAGCGGGCTCCGCACTGTCAGCACAGAACCCAATGCGGGACTCAATCTCATGAACTGCAAGATCATGACCTGAGTCTAAATCAAGAGTCAGACACTTGACTGGGCCACCCAGGTGCTCCTTAANAGGCGCCCCCAAATTTATTTTTTTAAAAGTAGGCCCCTTGGGGCACCTGGGTGGCTTAGTCGGTTAAGCGTCCGACTTTCGCTTAGGTCATGATCTCGCGGTTCGTGGGTTCGAGCCCCGCGTCGGGCTCTGTGCTGACTGCCAGCTCAGAGCCTGGAGCCTGTTTCAGTCTGTGACTCCCTCTCTGACCCTCCCCTGCTCACGCTGTCTCTCTCTCTCTCTCCTAAAAATAAATAAAACATTTAAAAAAATAAATAAATAAAATAAAAGTAGGCTCCACGCCCAACATGGTCCTTGAATTCACAACCCTGAGATCAAAAATAGCATGCTCTAGTGACTGAGCCACCCAGGGGCCCCTGAAATTTAATTTTAAAAGCAAGAAGTAATCCCTAGCCCATCCTCCAGTGACCTCCAAGGGTCTAACCTGGAGGCCCCAGGATCCAGGGGGACCCCCTCCCGGCAACCCGGCTACCCTCCGCCCACCCAGACGCACATGGAGGGGCCTCACCTCCATCCACCTGCCATCGTTCTCTGTAAAGAGGACACAGAAGGGGTCGGACTTGGAGGTGACGTCCCGGTCCAGCAGGTTCTGGCCACTCACTGACAGCTCCACCTTGCACACGCAGTACTGAGAGCCCATGGGGGCCACCCCCGCTGCCGGGGCGCCCCCGCCAGGGGTGTAAGCCATGGGGGTCGGGGGTGGTGGCAGCAGCTCCTGACAGTCTAGGGGGATAGAAGAGGGGGGTCAGAGAGGGCACAGCAGCCGCTGTCCCAGCCCACCCGAGGAGGTGTCATCACCTGCCCTTTCGGGATGGGGGCAGAGAGAGGGAAGGAAAGGTGAGCGCACACTGGGGCACCACAAGCAGAAGCTTGCCCGAAGGAGAATGAAGAACAAGTCCTTGGTAGCACGTGCAGTTTGAAGTTATTTTCTGTGTTGGTCAATCATCACACACACAAGTCCAAGCTGCCCCTGCCTGATCAGTGACGGGTCACAGTGGACATGGGCATCTGAAACATTCATTTTCCCGGGAGCACTCGGGCTTCTCCGGAGCAATCAGCAGCTTGGCATCTTGGGGCTACAGTGGGGCTTGTGATTGCTCGGGTTTCCCTCGTTGCTTTGGCCACTAGGAAGCTCACTTCTGATAACTTATCCAAAGCTTGACTTTGTTCATTGCAATCTCGTTCATCTTGTACCTGGGCCTACGCACAGGAACTGAGGCCCAAGGAGGTACTTGGTGTGTGCTTGTTCACTCAAGTGAAAGGACAAAGCCTCCACATGGCTCAGATCCTGCCCGAGCGGGTCATTACTCCCAGTATAGAATTAGAACTCTTCCACTTGTACCTAACGTCCCCAGATTCCATGCCCCGGGCCTTAGGTACCCCTTCCGCTGTCACGGCTAATTACTGGCATTTGCTTACGTTAAGCAGTTCAGTTTTCCAGCAAGGTGTTCATTTGGAGCAAGTGAAGAGAAACCCATCTCTGGGGGTGGAGGGGAGCTCTGGGTTCCGCCCATAACAAGGCCCTGCAGACAAGCCATCCGGGTCTCTGTGCCTCAGTTTCCACATCTGCCCATGAGACATCAAGATATAGCCCTTCCCAAACTCCTGCAGTTGGGTCTATTCCACTGGCTTGTAGTTAACACAAGCCCCGACACCGTGTGGATGAGGCCAGGTTCCGGCTCCTTGACTAATATTTCAGCCCTTCCCTGTTGAGTGGGCAACCGGCCCTGTACCGCCCCAGAAGGGGGTAAGAGGAGAGCATTCCCTCTGGGGACATGAACCCAACTTACTTACTCGTAGTCAGTGCTGACGCCGAGCTGGGCACACGATCTGCACGATGTCTCTAATTCTCATTCAGTCTTGTGGGGCAGGGATTAATTATACCCCGTTTTCCAGACAAGGACACTGAGGCCCATTCATTCACTCTAGAGCGTTTACTGGGCATCTACTAGGTCCCAAGAATCAAGCCCGGACTGGGATCCTGCAGTAAGAAGGCTGCCCGATCACAGCCTGGCTGACAGCTNAGGGATTAATTATACCCCGTTTTCCAGACAAGGACACTGAGGCCCATTCATTCACTCTAGAGCGTTTACTGGGCATCTACTAGGTCCCAAGAATCAAGCCCGGACTGGGATCCTGCAGTAAGAAGGCTGCCCGATCACAGCCTGGCTGACAGCT
>NW_027551573.1:2404362-2404511 GCF_008692635.1 Crocuta crocuta
TGACAGGAAGTCTTGGAGGGTTTTAAGCAGAGAGGTGACATGATCTGATTGGTGTTTTGAAAAGCTGACTCCAGCCCCTGCGGGGAGAAGGGGCTGTTAGGCTAGGAGAGGCAGCAGGGAAGATGGCGAGGAGGCGGCTGTCATCCAGG
>NW_027551573.1:2404534-2441180 GCF_008692635.1 Crocuta crocuta
TTAAGTAATGATATAAATACAATTTAAATAAAATTTATTAAAAACTTTTTTCTTAATGTTTTATTTATTTTTTTGAGAGACGACACAGACAGCATGAGCAGGGGAGGGTCAGAGAAATAGGGAGACACAAAATCTGAAGCAGGCTCCAGGTTCTGAGCTGTCAGCACNCCAGCCTCGGGCTGGGCAGACATGCCCCAGGCTACAGGAGGCCCCGGCTAGCGTGGGGCTGGCACCAGAGGCCCCTCTCCGGACACAGCGAGACCTGGGCGTGCCAGAGAGGATCTGGACAGTGACAGAGCCAGTCCTCAGCCACCAACCCCCCTCGTCTGTCCCTACAACCTCGTCATAATCACGTGAGCCCCGAGCATCAGGGCAGCACTGCAATTTGCCCGCAGGATTTATTCTTGTCGTGTAAAAATTAGTTTCCACCGGAGGGGCTGGAGCACCTCATTCACGCTCCCTGTGTGCAGCTGGGTGGCCCACCGTGGGGGAGGGGCGAGCAAAGCCTCCACCCAGTCAGGAGGGCGGAGGGGAGAGGGATGTCCAAAAGGGACACCTTGGCAGGTGGCTGAGAGAATGCCTGTGTGTGCTCACAACCGCCCTGAGGTGGGGGTGGGTCACAACAGTCACCCCCATTTTACAGATGAGGAAACTGAGGCCCAGAGAGTGCTAAGTCACCTGCCCAAGGTCTCCCGGCCAGGTAACCGCAGAGGCAGGGTATAAGCTGGGTCTCTGGCCTCCCCAGGCCAATCTGTGTCCTTCTGGCCAGAGTGGGGGTGCTGCCGGGCATGGTGACAAACCAGGACCTGGGTGGGGACCAAGGGCCGTCGGCCAGGCAAAGGGAACCCCAGTGCCTTGGGGGTGGCACTGTCCACACCTCTGGGGTCATCACTGATGAGGTGGGTTCCAGTTTACCCGCCTCCTCTGCCCCTCACGGGCCCCCTTCATGACACGCTAGATGGCCCCATGAGGGCCACCTGTCCCCTGCTGCCAAGTCGGAGGCAGCTATTTTCATCCTGAGGGGTGTCAGGTACGCACGCCCAGGCTGCCACACTTCCTGCCGCACGTACGCACACGTGTACAGTCACACACATGTACACAGGCTCCAGACTAACACAGGCAAAGGCATGTACGCATATGGACACCGGGTGGGGGGGCCCCTTCTCCCCTGCCCTCCCCCAGTCCGAGCCACTGTCGNCTAACACAGGCAAAGGCATGTACGCATATGCCGGGTGGGGGGCCCCTTCTCCCCTGCCCTCCCCCAGTCCGAGCCACTGTCGTCACTCCAGTGTCCCCGCGCTGTCCTCCTGCCCCACACTGGCTCCAGCCTGGCTGAGGGCATGGCCGGGAGGGCCAGGTCACAGGGGCGGGGAGGGGTGTCCGGCTGGGCCCAGCCCCTCGGAATCTCCCGCATCTCTACCCGGTCTGGCTGCCAGGCCCCAGCTCGAGTGAGCGAGCCCAACTCACCCTCTGGCTGGAAGCTTCTGGATCCCCGAAATGGGGAGCACATGATGTCGGGGTTGGGGCAGGCGAGGGTCAGAGCGGGCCCCTCCGTGCCAGCCCTGCCGGCAGCGGGCAGGCGGGCCAGACCCTGAGGCCTGACGCAACGGAAAAAGAAATCACAGCTTATGCTGGGCCGGGCCCCCTCCCCTCCTACTCCAGCAAGAGGGCAGGCGGGCAAGGTGTCATTAAGGGAGGGCTGGGCCTGCCATGCGCATCTGGGCCAACAGGAAGCCTCCTTGATGCGGCACCCGCCCCACAGGTAATTTGAGGTTACGGGCCGCACAGGGGGCACGGAGAGCCAGGCAGGGCCTGCTCGCAGACGGTCCCGCTTTTCGGCCCAGATGGGCACAGGCCTTCTAGGGTGACCAGATCCCCAGGGGAGGAGCCGGGAGCCGGGGATAATACTAAACCAGGAGTCGCTTTTACAGATGGGTCGACTGAGGCGAAGAGAAGACAGGGCTCGGGAATTCCCGTTCATTCATTTCACAAGCTTCCCCGGAGCGCCCTGCGACGGAGGGCACTGGATGAACCGGACACAGGCTTCAGCCCCCACAGGGTCTAGTGGCCCCAGCTCCCCACACATCTTGCCCTTCGGAGGGGACAGGACAGGATTTGGAGCCTCTGGTGCTGAACCCCAGATCTAGAACATTATGGTCTTAGCCAGAAACCGAAGAACCCGTCATCCTGTCCCTCTCTCTTTCTTTCACCGCCCACCCTCTTACCCCACTTCTTTCTAGATTCCACTCAAGATGCAGTGAGCAATGTCCTCATCATCTGCCTTCCGCTGCCTTGGCCCAGCCAGACCGCCATCACCTCATGCCCAGCTAAGCACTGGGCCATGACAGGGCTCCCAGAGCAACCCATAGCCAGAGTGAGTCTTTACCCATGCAAATCAGAGGCTGCCACAGTTCTTCCTGAAACCTTCCAGAGGCTTCGCCTTCCAGGCCACACGAAACCCAAATTCTCTCCAGGCTTATAGGGCCCTGCTTGACCTGACCCCATCTCGTGCCAGCCTCCCCCTCCCCCGTCTGCCTCAGCTACACTGGCTTCCTCCTGCTCTGCAAACAGGCCAACCTCTCTACTGCCTCAGGGCCTTTGCACTTGCTATTTCCTTTACCAGAAATGCTTTTCTTCACAGCATGGGTCTTGGTTGTCAGAGGCATTCCCTGGTTGAGCTAATGTAATTTCTGTCTTAGCCCCACACTGTTCCCTTCACACATCATTGTAATGTACAGTCATTTAACTTGTCAATTTGTCCGTGTTTTGTCTGTTTGGCTCCCTAGAATGTAACCTCCACGCGGGAGGGATCATTCCTGCTTCCCTAGCACGCAGAGAGGCATCTGTACGTACTGAGTACTGAGTATGTACTTGCCAAATGAATGAGGGAGGGAGAAAACCCACCATACAGGCTCTTTAATCTTCAGCCTCAGAGAAATCACAACCACCCCCCCGACCCGACACACATCGCAAAGATCCCTGACACACATCAGAAAGATCACAAAGCCGTGACTGAAACCTGGGACCGTCAAGATTGCTCCAAGAGGCCAGGAGGAGAGGGCCTCATATCCCACTTCACAAGGATGGAAACTGAGGCCCAAGAAGGGGCAGTGGTTTTTCCAAAACAGGAAAGGATGATGCTGAGGCCGAAGGCCACGTTGTTGACTCTACCCTTTCACCTGCTATTGGCTCCAGCGGTTCAGGACCCAGAGGCTGGGCTGTGCGCCCCGCTCACTGCGGGGAGGAGACGGTGAGGCCAGAAGGGCTCCTGACCCAGAGACGGGCAGTGACGAGGAGACACCGGGGTGTGGGGGGCAGGCACAGAGAGATGGGCAGTGGGGGCGGGGAGGCACAGGCTGAGCGGGAGAGCCAGATAAGGGAGGATGGAAAGCCAAGGGCAGGGCTGACCGAGGTGCCCAGGGAGGTAGCGGCCCCCACTCCAGAGAGTCTCCCGTGGTATAGACTGCGGGGCAAGGGTAACAATGGCACAGCCTACCGGGACTTCTGGTGGGGGGATCACGTGCCGCACGAAAAAGCGTGTTTGACTTGATACTTAGAAGGTGGAAAAGAAATTCTGTTTTTGGTGCTGACTATGGAACGAAAATGCTCTACAAAGTCTGGCTAGTGGTAGTAACAAGGACAGCGGCTCAGTCCTCTGACCAGTAGTACCCCCAGCAATTAAGAGCACAGACTCCGGACTCAGAATGTCCGACTTTCAATCCCTGGCTCTGCCATTTACCTGCTGTGTGGCCTTGAGCAAGTTACTTCACGTCTCTGGTCTCAGCTTCCCCCTCTACAAAACGGCAGACAGTGAGAGCGCTCCCGTAGGGTACTGCAAGGATTAAGTGCAGTAAAGCACTTAGAACGACCGCGTGTAGCTTGTGTTATTATCAGCAGTTCTTGATGGCTGGGGGAAGCAGAGCAGATCGGAATCCCAGGAGATGTGTGAGGTTTATGGATTATGTAAAGGGGGCAAAGAGTGAAAACTGGTTGAGAACTATGGCTCGAGGTTCCTCTTCTTAACTGGAAGACAGAGTACTGGGATACCAGTTAAGAGCAAGGTGGTGGGCGGGGGGCCAGGGAGGGGATAATGGATTCAGACCCCATAAGGTGCACCCCTCAGGGCCTCTGGGTCCTTATCTATGCAGCAAATCCCGCTCAGCGGGGTTTAGTCTCTGACCAGAGGGTCCTTAGGGCAATGGCCCTAAGATCTCACAGCTTCACATAGTTTTCCCAGATGGGCCACCTCAGCATCTCCTGGAAACTTGGTAGAAATGCAGCATCCTGGGAGCGCCTGGGTGGCTCACTTAGTTAAGTATCTGACTTCGGCTCAGGTCATGATCTCACGGTTCGTGGGTTCGAGCCCCACATCGGGCTCTGTGCTGACAGCTCAGAGCCTGGAGCCTGCTTTAGATTCTGTCTCCCTCTCTCCGCCCCTCCCCTGCTTGCACTCTGTCTATTTCTCTCTCTCAAAAATAAATAAAACATTAATAAATGTGTATAAAAAAAGGAAAGGCATCCTGGGCCCACCAGACCTGCTCAGTCAGAATCCCTAGAGTGGCACTTAACAACCTGTGTTTTAACAAGCGCTCCTGGTGATTCTGTGGTGGGCTGAAGTACATGCAAATACCGGGGGTGGCCAGGTGCGGCATCCTGCTAAAATGCAGATTCTGATTCAGCAGGTCTGGGGAGAGACCTCAATGTCTGCATTTTCTTTCTTTCTTTCTTTTTTTTTTTTTAATGTTTATTCATCCGAGAGAGAGAGAGAGACAGGGAGACAGAGAGAGTAGGGGAAAAGGCAGACACAAAATTCAAAGCAACCTCCGAGCTCTAAACTGTCAGCACAGAACCTGACACGGGGCTTGAACTCACGAACCATGAGATCATGACCTGAGCTGAAGTCAGACACTGAATGGACTGAGCCACCTGGGCGCCCCGTAATGTCTGCATTTCTAACAAGCTCCCAGGCGACGCTGAGGCCGCCCATCTGAGCCTGAGCTCCTAGATCGGAGGTGACATTATGGCCGCCCCATGGCTGACCGCGTGCCAGGGGTGGCTCTGCTTTAGCCCACACTTGGCATAACAAGGCAGATGTCAAGTCTGGTCAGTACAAGGACCGTCAGCCTCACACACTGAGTCTGTGGGCCAGGTCTCTGCAGATCTCTGAGTCTGCAGTGTTGGGTCTCGAGGGTGACACTGTCAGCTGGAGCCACTGTCAGTGGCTCCACTGCCTGAACGTCTGGGGTCAGACCGTGTCTCAAATATGTCCAGATCTAAGCTGCTCCTTCGCCCCATTTCCTAGGTGAGAAGTCCCTGGGACACAGATGGTAGCTGTATTAGGCTTCCCCAGAGAAAACAGAACAAATGGGGATTTCTATATATATAGGAAGAGATTTCTTTTAAGGAATTGGCTCCCGCATCTGTGGAGCCTGGCAAATTCTAAATCTGGAGGACAAGACGGAAAGCCGGAAATTCAGGTCAGAGGTGATGTGAGAGTCCTGAGTTCCAAAATCCACAGGACAGGGCAGGCAGGCTAGAAACTAGGCAAGATTTCTATGTTTTAGGGTTTTGTTTGTTTGTTTGTTTTTTAAGTAAACTTGGCCCCCCAGTGTGGGGCTCAAACTCACAATCCCATGATCAAGAGTTGCAAGCTCTACCGATTGAGCCAGGCGCCGGCTGGGCCACCCGTCTTATGTTGGAGTCTTGGGGCTGAATTCCTTCTTGGAGAAATCTTGGTCCTTTACTTTTATAAAAGGCCTTCAGTTGATTAGATGAGACCCACCCACCCAATGCAGGGTAATCTGCTTGAATAAAAGTCTACTGATTTAAATGTTAATCATATCTAAAAAATACCTATGCAGTAACATCAGACTGGTGCTTAAGCAAACAGCTGATCACCACAGCCTAGCCAAGTGGACATGTAAAATTAACCATCACCACAAACTTCAGCCTCTGGGAGAAGAATATCATGGGGAAGAAAAACAGGGTGTTGGGGCTGGAGTTCTGGGCCAGCCCTTCCTAAATGTGGGAGCTGGGTGCGCCTAGTCCCAGCTGGAAGGGAAGCTGGAAGGGAAGAGAGGAGGTGGGTGTGGCCGTGCTGGTGGAGAAATAGTAATGAAATAAGAGTAATAATAATGTCTGTCCCAGGCCCTGGGCCCAATACTTTACGGACTTTAACTTCTACGGCTTTACAACATCCTTAAGCGAGATGTTAGGAATACCCCCATTCTCCAGATGAGCAAAACAAGGCTTGGAAGGGTATGCAATCCCGAGCCTCTGCTAAGATGACTCTGGATAAGCTTTTGGTCCTTCTGAATCTTAGTTTTCTTATCCATCAAATAGAAAGTACAAAATGCCTAACACACTGTAGGTGCCCACTCACAATGAGGAAAAACTCTCCTTGGCTCCNATATCGTATATGCTGTTCCACCTGCCTGGAGCGCCCTTCCCCTTGGTTTACTTTGTCTTTTCGTTCTCCCAACTCAGCTCAGCAAAACCAAATGCAATCGATACCACTCTGCCCCCTCCCCCCTCCCCTCCGCCATCCCCAGGATGGCCAGAATGAAAAAGGCTGCCAATACCAAGTAGTGACAAGGGCATGGAGCTCCTGGAACTCTCACGCTGCCAAAGGGAGTGTGGCCTGGGGCGAACGCCTTGCAGGGATGTGTGGCAGGTCCACCGAAGCTACACAGATGCACCCCTGTGATGACCCAGCAACGCCCCACAGAAACACGCACCTGTGTTCACCAAAGGACCCCCCCCCCCACCCCAAAATGACTTTCACAGCAGCACTATTTAGGGTAGCCCCAGGCTGGATGCGCCCCGGACGCCCATCATCAGGAGAAGGGATGGAGAAATGTGAGCACCCACGCAGTGGACTATACTTCCAGGAGCACGGGGGCACCAATGATACGGACGAGTCTCATGAACGTGCTGAATGGAGACCAGGAAGAAAGAAGTGCATGGTCCTGTCTGATTTCATTTATATGAAGTTAAATTGCAAGCAAAATAGATCTGTGCTGCTGGAAGTCAGGAGGGAGGGGTGCTTGTGACCGGAAGGGGGCACCAGGGGGCTGCGGTGTTGGTCAAGTTTCTCTGTTCCCTGTCCGGGTGCTGACATGACTAATGCTCTGGTTTGTAGACACCCATGGAGCTGTGTGTGGGGACGTCTGTATGTTGCATAGTGTGCTAAGATCTGGGGACTCCTCTACAAAGCTGCCCCCCACCCCCTGGTCCGTGGAGAAGGCACCGATGTTGTCACCATATTGTAAGTAACTGGCTTAGGAAATGTCACTGACCTTTGTTGGAAGTGAGGAAGACCGAAAAGGTGAAGGGGGACTGCAGATTCTCAGAATTCCAGGGTTGGCGAAGTCTGGGATTTCAGAATCATGAGTCCCCTGAATTCCTGAGCTGAAAGGCTTTCAGCTTATCCTGTGCCACCTTCCCAGGCATACACCACCCGCAACATCCCACAGCCCCAGTTCTCTGGGTGGGGGAGGGAGGGGTCCAGCCCCAAGCTGCTCAAACCCCTAGGCCCTCCCTGCAAAGCCCCTGCCAGGCGACAGCGCCCAGAGTGGGCGCCGAGGTGAAGGGCAGCATCGTGACACAAATCGCTTCTCTACCTTAGCTAGGCTGGCTCCGCCGCTGCACGGGGAAGACACCGCGCTCCTGACAGGCAGCCAGGCCATTATGGGGATAAATATAGATGCAGAGGGCACAGCGTGGAGGCTGCAGCAGGGGTCTGACACCCCATGGAGTCCCCCGCTTCCATCCGACCACACCCAGGGGAGGCTGTTCTCTGCAGCCCCCACCTAATCACTAAGCTCTGGCCCCTGGGGAAGGAGGCCTCCCTTGGGACCCCGAGGCCCCCAGTTCAGCTCAATCTTGGTCCAAAGGGCTTGGCCCCGCGTCTCCCGAGCCTATCACCCCAGGGGCTGTGGCAGCAGGCTACACAGTGGCCTCCATCCTACCCCCAACCCTCCAGGGAGTCAGGAGTCAAGGCCTGCTTCTGCCACCTCCTCCCTCCTGGGCCTCAGCTCCTTCATGTGCAAAGCGGAGCAGGTGACGGCCTGACCTCCACCTCTCAGGGAGTGCGACACAGGACACAGGACGGGTGTGGATATACTCTGGGGTGCAGAAAGTACTTCGGGAACTCAGGAGTGGGTCTGGCTAAGCTTGGGGGTGGACCAAGCTAATGGAGGCTGGAGGGCATGGTGACAGTGACCAGTAGCCAAAGTCATTCCAACCTGGCTTCATTTGTAGGGGGCAGTGGGGCAGCCTCAGGGATGGGGACAGCCCTGGGCCTTGCCCTGTGGTGCCCATGCCCACCCAGGGACTCCCGCGGGGAGACTAGAGACAGGGCTTCCCAAAAAGTGTGTGAATTCTTCCAAGTTCCTTCCCCTCTCTGTGCCTCAGTTCCCCTGTGTAGAGCCTGGGCTCCTTCCAGCCTTGAGGAGTCTTTCCTGGGATGCTCTGAGCCTCAGCCCCAAGCTCCCACCCAAAATCTCTGGGCTGATGGACCCTGAAAGTCATCTGGGCTCACCCCGTACTGAATCCCCTCATGGGTTCCTGCACATGGGGACGAGGCACCCTTGCTCACTCTTCTGCATGTGGGGCCCTCCCTCCTCTTTGTTAAAGGCTTCTTGTAGTTCCAGTAGCTTTCATGCCACCCAGCCCCACAATGAAGGGGTGCTCCCTGCTCCCCACTCAGCCAGACAGAGGGGAGGGGTGTCTGTGAGTCGGAGAGCAGGTGCTACTTCAGGCCCACGCAAGTGAGCCTGAAGGTCTTCTCAGCAAGACCTTCTGGTCAAGGACATCGCCACCTGCTCTTGGGCTCTGGGTCCCAGCTCACAGGAAGTCCTCCCTGAGGAGAAGGAAACAGTAGCATGGACTGCCTGTGCCTGGCCCTGGCCCGAGGATTACAGCATTCCACTCAGGCCTCCCTGCAACCCCAGGACACGTGCCCTCTTATAAGCACCCCATTTTACAGATCGGAGAACCAGGCACAGAGAGGTGCTGTAGAGGTTAGAGGTTGAATTATGTTCCCCCCAAAGCTAAGTTGAAACCCTAACCCCCTAATTCCTCAGAATGTGATCTCATCTGGAAATACAGGAGTTGCGGATGTGACTAGTTACGAGGAGGTCGTACAGGGGTAGGATGGGCTCTTAATCCAATGTGACTGGTGTCCTTGTGAGAGGGACCGTATGAAGACACTGAGGGAAGGAGGCAGAGATCGGTGTGATGCTGGCATAGCCCCGGGAACCCGGAAGAGTCAAGGAAACATGCCTCCCCTAGAGCCTTTAGAGGAACATGGCCCTGCCCACACCTTGAACTTGGACTTCTGGCCTCCAAAACAGAATATATTTCTGTGCTTTTGAGCCATCCAGGTTTTTTTTTTTTTTAATGTTTTTTATTTATTTCTGAGAGAGAGACACACACACAGCATGAGCAGGGGAAGGTCAGAGAGAGAGGGAGACACAGAATCCAAAACAGGCTCTAGGCTCTGAGCTAGCTGTCAGCACAGAGCCCGACGCGGGGCTCGAACCCACGAACTGTGAGATGATGACCTGAGCTGAAGCTGGACTTTTAACCAACTGAGCCACCCAGGCACCGCTTGAGCCATTCAGTTTTGAGTCTTTTGCTACGGCATCCCTAGAAAACGAATACACTACCCAAGGTCATCCAGCTGGTCCGGGGCAAACCAGGGCGTGACGCCAGGCAGCTGGGCTCCCTGTGTGCACGTTGCAAAGCGCAGCCCTCCCTGCCGGGCCGCTGGGTGACTTGGAAAGATTGCGGGGGAGCAGAGGAGGCAGAGGTTGAGTGGCAGCTTCTGCCGGGAGCTGAGCACGCTCTCTCGTGTGTCCTGCCCCCAGCTCCCGACAAGACATAAGAGCCACCGAAAGGAGAAGGAGAGCTGGGTCAAAAGGAGAATGGGCTCTCGGAATACACTACGCATGTTCCCAACTCAAGGCTTTGGCTTTTGCATGTGCTGTTTCCTCTGTCCGGGGCACGCCTCCCTCTTTCATTCAAAAGTATCCCCTGAGCACGTGCTGGGCACCAGGCACGGCTGGGAGACAGCCATCATGAACCAGAGACCAAGGCCCTAGATTAGCATGGCAGCTCGAATGTCACCACCACCTGCTCAAGAGACCTCCCTGAGTCTCACACACAGGCCCCCATCGCTCACTTCACCGTGCTTTATTCTCTTTGCGGCAGTTTCCACTACCTGAAGTCTTCCTGCCTCCTTGTCATCTGCAGGCCTCTCTCTGTCCCTGCCCCCCAATTCCACTCGGAGCTCCATAGCTGTGCCCCAGCCTCAGCACAGTCCCAGACCCAGAGGAGCTGCTCAGTAAACCTTTGCCGAGTGACAACAGGTGGCCATACAATGAATGAAAGGTGGGACCCAAAGCCATAGGTGGAAGAGCAATCACAGCCGTGCACAGCCCTCTTCGGCTTACGAGCTCTTTCAAAGCTGCCTGAAGGACCCCACGGAGAAAGCAGTGGGGACAGCTTGCAGTCTAAGAGTCCCCATTTCCTAGACAAGGAAACAGAGGTCAGAGGGGTTAAGAGACGTGGCCCAGGTCACATGGGGGATGGGGGATCTCCCCAGTACACCTCAGTCCCCTGAGTGGGCAGCCCATGGCAGCAGCGGCCACCTCCGTCTCCTCCAGCCTCGGGTCCCCCAGTGCAGGCAAATCCCACCTGCTTCAGACACGTCCGTTTCCCTCCTCCGTCAGCAAGGCTGCTGCCCTGTGACGGTCTCCCAGCGCTTAGCACGGAGAGCAGGGCTCCATCCAGAGACCCAAGAGGGCAAGCTCATGACTCCTCGTGGCTCCATCCGCCAGCATCACAGGCTCTTGGACAGGAGGCTACGATGCGGGGCAGACCCGGTCATTTATCTTCTCTAAGTGCACGGCAAGGGCCCTGGACAAGATGGACACTATCCTCGCCCGTTCGAGGGGCTGACACTCTGGGAAGAGGGGCAGATAATTAGGTGATACACAAAGGAATAAATACGAGAAATGTTAGAAGGTGGCTAACGCCCGAGACAAATTACGCCTGCGAGTGAGCAAGTGGCAGCTAATTAGCCTCATCTCAGCCCCTGAAGGAAGAAGGTGAGGACAGAGCTAGTGGAGAAACCACCCCAGAACACCGAACAGCACAGTCCACCGTGCGCCACCATGGGAGCAGAGCGCGGGTGGCCCAGTGAGGGACGAGGGCACTGGGCTGGGTTCTTGAAATGACTGGCCCTGCTTCAGCAGCGCCGGCATGGGTTACAGGGGGAGGGAGCGAGGGAGACTTCCATCAGGCAGAAGGGACCCGGCCCTGGGCTGGGGGCTTCTCCGTAGGGAAGCCTTGCCTGCCCACAATGCTCCCTGCTTGGACAGCAGTGTTGTTCTTTTCTGTCACTCCTCAGAGCCCTGGGGGGCCAGCCCAAGGTGCATGGCATGGGAACTCTTTCGGACCTACCCTCCCTCATGGTGTTTTTAGTGGAAACTTCCCACTCAGGACTCTGCACCTTGAACAGTCCAGAAGTCTGACATTTGGCTTCTGAAGCTCCTCTCCCCAGGCGGGAGGTGGGAGAGGGAGGAGCAGGCTGGCCTGAGAAACTCCCAGAAGGAATCCTAAATGCAGTTGCACGGGGCTTACGGATAGTCCCAGGAATAAGGACACTCACAGCTAACGGTCACGGAGTGCTTACCACCATACCATTCATAATGCTGGCACATGAGCCCTTTGCCACCTAATTTAATCCTCACAACTACCTTTAAATAAATACCCAATAACCCTAAAAGATTACAAAGCTATACAGGGTATTGTTCTCACTACTTTACAGGCATAGAGACGGAGGCTCTATCCCCGGGCCTGTCATGCACCTGAGATTTTAATTTTCACGGGCCCTGGGGGGGAGGGGGGTCCCTTGAAACACCACACTTGCCACTCATGAAGTACACCCCACTTTGCAGAACCCCCGCCCCCTGGTCCCCGCCTCCCAGTAGCCCTAGAAACGGGAATGTGTCATAGTTTACTTCGTCTTACAGATGGAAAAAGCCCCAAGCCCAGTGAGTGACAAGGCGTACACACACAGGAAGTGGCAGAGGGCAAGGAGAACCCAAGCGTCCACATTCCCAGCCCCTGGCTCTTTCCATGGAAAAAATGTGCCTGCATGACCCCTCCCCCGGCGGCCGCATGCCTGGGGCAGTGTCCGTGCTCACTGGGCCCAGTGCCAGAGCGATTGCAATAAAACCACTCCTTAATGTCTTTATGTTTGCACCAGGCCTCCAGGCACACAGGTCCTGGACCATTAGCCCATTTTACAGATAAGCACCAGGAGGCTCAGAGAAGAGGAACAGCCCCCAACCCAGCACTGGGTGGGCATTCAGACCCAGTCCCAAAGCTGGCCACAGACAGGGGGCAACTGCTGAAGATTACAAAGGGATTCCCACCCCCGCCCCAATTACTGAAGCTGTGGGTGCCCCCAACGAACAGAAAAAGCCCCCCACCCATGGGTGACAGCCCACACTCCGAGGCAAGCACAAACTAAGGGCAGACAAACAAAGGGCAGCTCATAATTCTCCCAGATCTCTTGAGGGTGTCACTTCCCGAAATACATTAACAGGGCTGGGAGAATCACAGACAGCGGGATGAGACCTCACTGGGCTCCCAGAGTCCTGGGTTCCAGTTCCACTTGTCATCACAGTGGGCAAATCACAGTCTCCTTTGAAGGAGCCCCTTCCCAAAGGGCTTGTCCAAGGAGGGGGGGGGTAGAGGGCGGGGCTGGGATGGGATGAGAAGAGGGGGGTAAGACACCTCTGTTCTCCGAAAAACAGGGCTGCGAGAAGCGGAAAGGAAGGAGTCTTGCTCTCTCTCCCATGTCCCCCCACCCCACCCCCCTTAAGCACACAGGTGCCAGACAGCTTTTGCGAAAAAACTAGTTTGCAAACACACTTCGACTTCTGGGAAGCTGCCCAGCTCCACGCCCTCCCTCCGTTCCCTCTTCCCGGGCTGGGAGCTGGCTCTCGGGCAGTACGCTGGAGCGGGTGGGGAGGGTGTGGAGGCGGTACTGGAGGTTGAGAGCAGGTTACAGGTTACAGGGGCCTGGGCCCAACCCGACCTCAAGTCTTCGGCGGCTGGGACGCAGGCGAGGACTCTACCTTCCGGACGCCCCCAGGCTCCAGGCAGGAGGTAGGAGAGTCCCTAAACAGCTGGGCTCCGACGCCGAGGGGCGCCACCCTCCTCCAGCACCCTTTCCTCTTTTCCCCCACGGCGGTCCGGGCGCGGCCGGAGCGCCCCCGCGTGGCCGGGTCGCAGCTGAGTCACCCAAAGGCCGGATCCTGGTGCGCGCGGGTGGCGGGGGGCTTGGGGTGTCACGGCCCCGGAGGCGGAACCCGGCTTCCTTCCAACCCGGCGCCNGGGGGCCCGAACCCGAGGGTCCGAACGCTCGAGGCCGGAATCCGAGGGTCGGAACGTTCCAGGCTGGGACTCCGCTGATCGCAACGCCTCTGGTTCGCACCCTCCCGGGCCGGGGGCGCCTCCGAGTTCCGAGCACCTTGCGCTCAGGGCCGCGGACGCGGGAACCGAGGGGTGGGCTCAGCCCGGGGCCTTCGGGGGCCCTGCTCGCCGCCTGCGGCCTCGACCCCAAGGGCCCCGCGCTGCGCCCTCGGGGGACACACCGCGGGGCTAGGTTCTGGGCCGTACTGAGCAGCACCAGGACCGCAGTGTCGTCTCCCCCGCCCCTCAGTAAAAGAGCTCGGCATTTTCTTGTCGCCAGGCACAGGGAAGATGACACATATTTCTCTTACACAGAGGATAAGATAGAGTTTGAACAGTGCCTGGGGCTAGTTAGCGGAAGCATAATTAAGGGGGGCCTTGAGGCCCTGGCACCAAGCCCCCTTTCTGCGAAGGCCATCTTTTCCTTAGAAGCACCAATTCCTAAGAAATGCATCTGTCTCCCGGAGCTCCTGCTGCAGGCCACTCAGCGGTATTTATGTGCACACCCCCCACCTTCCCCGGTCAGTGTTTCAGGCAGCTGAGGCTCATTTAGCCAGATTGTGGGAGACCTCACGGCCATGTCCAAAGCCCTTGGCCCTGCAGCTCAAGGACTGGGCGATTGAGAGTTAATGCATTGCACTTGGGTTGTGGGTTTTCCATTCGAGATAGGAGAGGGTTAACTAGGAGACTGGAGCTGCAGCCTGTGAACCTCCCTCCAGTCTGAGTCACAGACACTTTGCAGCCTTAGAGGGGCTGCCACCAAAAAACCCCAGGGCTCTGAGCTTTTGTTCTCTGCCTCCCTGTCCCCCCCATCCATCCTTCCTTTCTCCAAGCTCTCCTCATCTTTCTTCCACCAAAGTCCTCAAAGCCCTCAGCCCAGCTGTGGGGCAGTCTACAGACATTCTTAGACCATGCTCCAGCCCCACCTCCCCCAGGAAGCCTTTCCTGATTGATGTGGCCCCCAGATTCCCTTTCCTCTCTTTGCCCCAGAGCTGCAGGAGAGGCAGGCACTGGGATGGACAGTGGTGAACCCAAGCAGAGCCCCTCCCCTGAAATGGCAATCGTATTATTGTGTGAAAAGTGCAAAGGTTGGAGGTAGGGTGACACAGATTTCAGCCATGGAAATCGGGCTTCTTCTAAAGCCCTGAAGGATGAGGTAGGTGGTCCTACCCTGGGCAAAAAAGATACTGGCTCCCTCGCCAAATGGATAGAATACAAAGGCCAGGGATCAGAGCAATTCCACTCCTAGGTATCTACCCAAGGGAAATGAAAGCATATGTCCGTGCAAAAACTCGTACATAAAGGTTCATTGCAGCACTGTTCAGAATAGCCAAAAAGTGGAGATGACTCAAATGCCCATTAACCGATGAATGGATAAACAAAATGTGGCCCATCCATACAATGGAATATTATTCAGCCATAGAAAGGTGTACGCGCACCATGCACAGACTTTGGAAACATGGTAGGTGAAAGCAGCCAGTCGTCAAAGATCACATATTGTACGATTCCATTTATATGAAATGTCCACACTAGACAAATCCACAGAGACAGAAGGCAGCCTGGTGGCTCTCTAGGCCTGGGAAGAGAGATTGGGGAGTACTTGCTATTCCTGTGGGATTTCTTGGGGGGGGTGATTAAAAATGTTCTGAAATTATAGTGCTAGTTGCATAACTAGGTACACGCAAACCATTCACTTGTGTACCTTACAGGGGTGAATGTTATATCTCAATAAAGCTGTCTAAAAGAAAGTCAGGGATGAGGAGAAGCCAGAGGTCAGGGCACCTGGGTGGCTCAGTCAGTTAAACATTGGACTTCGGCTCATGTCATGATCTCACGGGGTTCGTGAGTTCAAGCCTCGCATCGGGCTCGCTGCTGTCAGCGCAGAGCCTGCTTCAGATCCTTTGTCTCCCTCGCTCTCTGCCCCTCCCGCCAAAAACAAATAAGCATTTTTTTTTAAAAAAGAAGAGGCCAGAGGTCAATTAAGGCCGAGTGTCTTACCCTCTAGCCGTGATCCACACACAAAACGTAAAGCTGTTAGAGCAAAATGTTGGAGGACATCTTTCCTTGCCCTGGTAGAGACCTCATTGCACAAGCATCAATTTCCCCAAATGGGCGAAGTGTGTAAAACACCTGCCGTCTCGGCATTTATTTCCAGTCTGGGCTGTTGGGACAAACAGATCAGAATAACCAGGGTCGCCTGTACCCTTCAGTGTGCTTGTAAATTACAGAGCCGTGAAGTACTGCCTGGGTACCAGGCCCTGGCTGGCCTCAGAGATGCGTGAGGGGATAGAGGATGGAAGGGGTCCCAGTTATTTATGCTGCATCACAAATCACCCCAAACTTTATGATCTCTCATGGCCCTGGGGGGCCACCTGGGCTCAGCGGAGGTGGTTCTTGCTCAGGATTTCTCAAACAGTTGCAGTCAGACATGACAGGGGCTGGAGTTATCTAGAAGGCATGTCTGGCAACTGACGCCGGGTGTCAGCCGGGACCTCAGCTGGAATTGTCAACCGGAACACCTACCCATGACCATTCCATGTGGCCTGAACTTCCACGTAATAGTGCAGCTGGGCTCCCAAGGCGCGCATCGCAGGGGAACCAGGTGGATGCCTTGTTCTCTTTTGCAGAGGCTAGCCTTAGAAGTCACATAGTGTCACTTCGGCCCGAGTCACCAGCTCCCCCCATGGACCCGCCTCTCCATGAGAGGATTGTCACTGTCACTTCAGGGAGAGCATGTGGGATGGGAGGACTTGTGGTGGCCATCTTTGGAAAATACCATCTGCCACAGGGAGTTGATATGGAGACATATTCATGATGGAGACACCCCTCAGGAGTCCCAAGCCTGACACCAGCACCAGGCTTCAGGCAGAGCCCCAGCTCTGGGTTTGCAGCCAGCCGCTCCGGGTATTGCCTAGGGGAGACCACTCAGTCTTCTGGGCCTCAGTTTCCACCTCTGTAAAATGGAGTGATAAACTTGTATCTGCTTCTTGGGGTGCTTGTGGGAATTCAGTGAGACCCTGATGTGGTTAGCACAGCACCAAGCAGGCTTAGACACCAGGGCTGGTGCACTGTTCTGGCTATTTTAGGGTTCCAGGGCTGTGGTCACGGTAAGGCAGGGATGCCCCTTCTTGGGGCAGGATGCCTGGGCTCCCCTGCCCTTCCAGCCATCCCCAGCAACCTCCGTCGGGTCCAACTTTGCACTGAAATATTTGTGTAGGGGTGGGGGCCACAGGAGCAGCTGGGGAAACCGATGCTTCTGTCCTAAGCACTCAACCTGGGGACCTCAGGTGGCATTTGTTCTCAAGTGAAAACCCCTTTTTGGTGGCCTCCTCCTTAGGGGAAAGGTCACTTTCTGGGCAGCCCGGGCAGGGCTGGAGTTTTGTGGGATGAACAGCAAGGTATGGTTTCCAAGGGGCCAGGGCCAGGGAGGATGCCAGCTTTGGAAGCTGGGGGACACACGGGGTGGAGGCAGGGTGCTTCACCAGGGTGGCTGCGGGGGTGGGGGTGGGGCAGCGGGAAAACCAGCTGTCCCCGGAACTTCCTGAGACCAGCCCTGGGAGGAGCTTTACCAAAGCAGCCACTGTAAGATCTTTCCCAGGAAGCTCTGGATGTGTCCAGAGGGTGTGTCCAGCTCTGGCTGGGGTGTCACCACCCTCCGGCCTGGCCTTGGCCACGGGAGGGGATTGGGGCAGAAATAGCACCAGGTAGAATGCACAGCCCTCCAGACTTGGGGTGTGGGTGGCGGGGGGTGCCCTCTGAGGACCATGCGGACCTGCAGACTAGTTAAGTCCCCAGCCAGGACCACCTCAACTTCCTTCTTGTCTCACGATTGGAACTGAAGCTCCCTTGGATACTCGCTGTGTGACCTTGGCAAGTCGGGCTCCTCTCTGGGCCCCCATTTTCTCCTTTGTAAAACAGGGTAGCTTGTTGCTGAGATTATGGCTTTGGGTCTAGAGGGGGTTGTGGATGGTGGAAACCCTAAAAGGACAATAACCAGGTAAGGCAGGTGACAGAGGGTTCAGAACCCTCCCCGAGGGAGAATTAACCATCAGGTCACCATTGCAGAGCTCGTGAAGGTAGGTCTTTGCGCCTTGGCTCCATTTGCTCATCCCTCCACCGTACAGCTGGGGAAACTGGAGCTGCATCTGTGGGGCTGAGTCCCAAAATTTGAAGGTGGTTAAGGGAGTGGCTGCTATGAGCTTTCATCTCAAGGAAAAAAACTATAGTTTTCTTTCTCAGTTGTTTTTTTTTGTTTTTGTTTTTTTTTGGTAACTATATGAGATCCTGGATGTTAAATAAACTTACTGTGATGATCATTTCACAAGGTATGCAAGTCGAGTCCTTAGCCTACAAGCTCACATTCATACTGTGTGCAGCTGTATCTCACTGAAACAGGAGAGGGGGAAGAGGGTCATGAATCACAGGTTTGATTTCCGGTGCTACCACTTACTAGCTATGTGCCTTTGGACAAGTCAGGAAAAATCTCTGGGTCTCGGTGTCCTTGTCTGGCAAGAGAGGGCCCTTGGGACAAAAGAAGGGGCCTAGGTACAAAGTCTTGTCTAGTCCCTTCCACACCCACTTCTGCAGATTAGCATTGCCTAGGGAGCTTTCTAAATACTGGGTTTTTTTCAGGGTTTATTTTATTTTGAGAGAGAGAGAGAGAGAGAGAGAGAATCTCAAGCAGGCTCCAGGCTAAGAGCACAGAGCTTTTGGGGGCTTTTTAGAACTGCAGCATCCTAGACCCTGCCCAACACCTGCTGAACCAGAATCTGCTTGTTAACAAGATCTCCAGATGATTCGACGCACATTACAATTTCCATGACTGTGATTTTATAGCTCGAGATGTAGTGGCCTGGACAGTGGATTTCAGATGTGTGTGTTTGGGGCCAGGACAGAATGGGCATTTGGGGAGGATTTGAGGCCTGTAGGGACAGGAAGGGCGGTTCTGAACGTCCATCAGAAAGGTGGATGTTCAATCTGTAAGACCATAGGACGGAGGCCAAGGGACAAAGTAGCAAAATGAGCTTCACCCAGCCTTGCAGACAGACGTGGGTACCTACCAGCGGCGCACATTCTTGTGGGGGAAGACTCACGCACAGAAACCGGGAGCGCCATGTTCATTACCTTCCTTACTTGGCCACAGCCTCACCTGTCTTTGAATTGTGTCTGTTTCATGTGTGTATTTAAACAGCCTACTGTTCAGAGGCAGGGGGCAGGGAGACGGGGCCTCATCGGTGTTGGGTAGAAAGATAGTCCAGGGCTCCAGCAGGCAGGCGGCTGGAGGGGAAGATTAAGAAAAGGAACAAGGTGCCCACACACCGCCCGTAGCGGGAACATACGGTTTATCTCAGGGCAGCTGCTGAAAGCTTCTTGGGGTTTAGAACTTGGCCAGAGCTGAAAGGGACAGAAGGAAAACGCAAAATGAATAGGCAGCAAATGGAGAGCACCCCTGAGCTCTGGGCTCTCCTGGTGTGCATTTCGTCTGGCCTGGAGCTTCTGGTGGCTGCCCTGTTCCTTCCTCGGCACTGACTTCCTGGGCAAGTCACCTTCAGGCTTTGAGGGACTCATACTCCACTTTCAGGCAAAGAGAGAAGACACTACAACCCCTGCCCTTTGGTATGAAGGTGCATTCTGAGGGTCCAGAGTCAACTTGGCATCATTTCCCAGGGAGGGGAGAGAGCATTTGGAGTTCAAGTTTTCTGGGTAAACTTGTTAGAACCTCTGCCTGCCCATCCCCTCCCCCATGACCAGGATGATGGCCCCGTTCGGTGCCAGGTGTGCCGTGATCCTAGCCTGATAAGTGTCCTTGTGCGGGGTGTGGGTGCTTGGCACTTGGCCGGAGGACTTTCTCCTCGTGCTTGGCGGGGGGCCGGAGGAAACGTGGAGAGCGGCAAAGGTCAGGGGTGAACCATCCATGTAAAACACTAGCACGCAGAGTATCCCAGGGTCTTTGGCCAGGTGGGACAGGCCCCTAGCATCACCTCTTTATTCTGGGTCCAAGAGCGAAGTAATCTCGGGAATCACCAGTGGGCCAACCTGCCCTCTAGTGGTGCTAGGCAGTAACTGCACCCTGCCTGCCTGCTTTTCAGAATGGGGTGCAGCTCTGGGGGAAGGCTCCCCTGCGATCAATTTTTTCAGCCCACAGGCAGATGACGGAGAGTGGGTGCCGTTCTTCTGTCATTTCAAGCATCTCTTCACCTCATATGTATTCAACTCTAAAAGGAGAAGGGAACTAGCAATAAATCATTACCCACTGCCTACCAGGGACATTGTATACTGTGCTTCCTGGATGCCTCCAAAGGTCCTGCGGGCCAGGGGGTGTTACTTACCCTTGTCCAGAAATAGTTCCTGTCTTCAAAGGAACCAGCATCAAGGAGTCAGGTCACAGTCTGTTCCATGCCTGTCTGACTTCCAAAGCAATGTTTTTTTATGTACCACCCACCTAGGACACTGCTAGCCCAGGAGATACCAGGCTCTCACAAGCACCGCCTGGCAAGCAGCAAAAGGGATGGGTGATACATTAGAGAGTGGCAGGGACTGTGGCAAACTGAGAGGTGTGTGCCATAGTGAAAGGGCTTGGTCATATGACTCCACAGATATTCTTGAGTGAGAATGTGGGACCAACACTGGACAAAAGCTGAAAATCTGGATTTTCCTGTAAAAGTTTCCAATTTTAAAGACTGACAGTTGATTCAGAAAAGAGTTTAAATATAATGCATGTCAAACAAAGGATGCTTCTGACACTTTGAGCTTCTATAATACCCGCATGGCACAGATGAGTCTGGAGAGAGAAGGCAACCTGCCCGCGAGCCTGTGACCGTATGGGGACAGAGTCTGGAGTTGACACCATGTCTCCTGACTCCCAGGCCAGTGCTCCTCTCAGTTCACCTCTCTGTGGTCTGTCCTGCTCTCCAGTCCCTGGGGTCGGGGGTGAACCACTTCTGACCTTGGTGAGTTATTAGGACACATCGGACTCAGGGTAGAGGCTGCAACACCATCCACATTTATTGGTCAAATTTGGCTTAGAGTGTAGCAGAGCCATCCTTGGAAGTAACAAGAATGTTATGTGGCACGTACAGGTCCCGGAAACTCCCCCGGGTCCTGCTGAGGTAGTGGCTGGACCCAGTGGCCTTGCCTGATTATCTTGGTAGTGCCTATCTCCACACCCTTAGACCCAGTTTCCCCCCTTACGGAGGTCAGAGGGGGCCCGGCCATTCCCAAGGACTGTACCTCACCCTGCTCCCAAAGTCCTTGGAAGCCAGCGTTTAGGAGGAAGGTGTCATCCCATTTACGAGATGGGAAACTGGGCCTTGAGGCAGGAGGGGACTCACCCAAAAGCCTCATGGCTGAGTCCCTGGCTCAGTTCTCAGGCCACTGGACTGGTCAGTGCTTGGATACTCTCTCCCCATCCCCGGTCCTGGGTGGGGGACATTTCCTAGCTTAGATGCTCCAGAAATGCAATACATAAATACTTCCCTGGCTTTCAAAAGTAATAAATTAGATTTTGAACTAGGCTGGGGGTATCTGTCTAGCACATACTATACGATATGAGCATTTGTCACGTGTCATCTATGAACCACAAATCACTTGTCATGCCATATGCGGTGCTAGGACCCACGACAGTGACCCAGAGGCCACACCGCAAGCTCTGTGTAACGTCGTGTGGAATTCTGCCGTGGGTGACTTCTCCGCCATGCATCACATCATGACACTCTCATTGTGCGACATGTCCCCAACTGGCCATGCCTATCACACGTGATGCAGGGGAGTCTATTGGCCATTCTAGGCTTCTGGTCCCTTCCTGAAGACAAAAATGCCCCGCCCTCCTAGGGCTGCACACAGGGGACCCGCTGCGGCTCTTCGCCTGAGCCCTCGGTCCTGGTGGGTAGAAGCTGGCTTCACTTGGCTGCATTCGAAGGCTCTCGAGAGGGCCATCAAGTACCCCAAGGGGCTTTCGGCTGCTTGTCAAAGAAAGCAAAGTCCAGCCTGGGCTCCTGGCTCTGCAGACGCCGGACCGTGTCGGGGGGAATGTGGTTGTTCCAGAGGCTGCGGGCACAGAGACGGGCACTCAGGTGTCGGACTTGCTCGCGCATTCTCTTGTCTCTGTCCCCTGTTTTATCTACAGATGGGGAGACCCAGGCCCAAAGGGGGAGGGCCACGCCCAGAGCTCCCTGGCAGAAGTGGGTGTTAGACCAGCATGTGTCCTCCACACCCACCTCCTGACTTCTCCTACTTGGTCTTCATCTCAGGGAGCTAGTGATCCCAGCCAGGACCATATAAGTATGGCACATTTTTGCGAATAAGGGAAAACTACCCTTCTTCAAGACACTTTACTTCCATCATTTGAAACTGTCATAAGATATGGATTTCTATAGAACAAGACACTTCGCTACCATTAACTAGAAATCCAAAATGTCTACTATATAAACAACGTCCCTTAGTGGCAATGCCCTTGTGCAGTGCACAGCCTTTACAACCGTACGTGGTGGCTCTGATGATATAATCTTAAGTGCTTACTACGTGCTAGGCATTGTGCTCAGTGCTTTATAGAATCATTTAGTCCTCATAGCAACTTTCTGAGGTAAATACTATCACTGACCTCATTTTACAGATGGGGAAAACTGAAGTTAAGAGAGGTTGAGTTATTGACACAAAGTTACATAACTGGCAAAGGGCAGAGCTGGGATTTGATCCAGGTCTGCTTGCTGTCTAATTCCTGGTGGAGTGATCCAAGTCTCCTGTGATAATCCCCAACCCAGGTCTTGCCTCCTCCCACAGGGAGTCCCCCTACGTTGTAGAGGTTGGTGTGGCCTCCCGCCCACCATCGCTACCCCTGTGAGCCCTTGTTACCGAATGACTTGGATGCCAGAGCCTTGTGCCAACCCTTCAGCCAGAAGCTGGGCCCCACAAGCTGTGATCCGATTCTTTTCCAGGCTTCCCAATAGATAGCAGAGAAAAGGGAAAGAGAGAAACCGGCATCAGTGTGGGGGATGGGCTTCCCTATATCCCCTCCCCCCACCCCAGGGCAAGGTGCTTACAGAACCCAACAGACAACAGGGCAGCGGGAAAGCCGGAGGCGGGGACCCAGGGAGAGTTAAAGTCTGCATGGGCTTGGAGCAGAGTGCCAACTTTCTCGCAGGCAGGGGCCGGAGCCCAGGACACAGGCTCCCCTTCGCCCCCTCCCCCAGGTCTGGCTTCCCAGGATGTGCCTCTCATACTCCATTCTCTTCAGCCGGCCCATCTGCGGCAGGACCCGGGCCAGCTCGGCCGCCGCCTCGTCCCCCAGCAGATTCCAGGACAGCCTGCAGGGTAGGGGTCCTGAGGTCAGTGGCAGGAGAACAGGGAGGGGTAGAGACGAGGTGGCAGGTGGGGAGGCCTGGCGGCCAGCGACGGGGGGCTGTTGTGCAGGTGCAAGGAAGGCCAAGATGGAGTGCTTGTGGGCCTCCCCGAAGACTTCGGGGCACAAGGCGTTCCTTCCGCTCCCAAACCCCGTTTCCAACCGGTCATCCCCTAGGGCCCCAGACAACTGAGGAGCTGGCTGTGCAGAGAACTCAGAGCACACGGTCTGCAGCAACAAGGTCATGGTCCCAACTTCCACCATGCAGGTGCCTCCATCATAATGTTTGCCCTGTATGCACCTCCTGTATTATATTCTCGTGTGATTTATTTCTCAAAGCAGTCCCCACCCCCACCCTGCTTGCCTCACTTCAAGAAATTAATCCTAGGGAATGTTTATCACTACTATCCATGGAAAAACCTGTGTTGACAACCCTAAACAGAAGGTAGTTATAAGGATAAACACCGTGCTGGCAACAGTATTAACTTCTAGCGGGAACCTGCGTTCCTTCCTAAGGCGATGAACCGGTGGCCTGCCCCCTGCTGGTTAAAAACGGAAGCTCATGAAGAAAAACTAAAGCGAGGAAATTGAAACACTGAGAAATTTACTCTCTGGCACGGTAATATTTCAAGACCATGACAACTGGGCTAACCGACTGGCTAATCTCCAGTTTATCTTTGGTATGAAATAAGTATCTGCTTCGTGGTCATAAACAATATTTTTTGACTTATTAAGTAAAATAAATAAATAAGGGAGAATCACCACTGTTACGTGTTAAAAAGAAGCCTTAGCACTGATCTGACACTTTGTCTTTGGGGTCATGTAATGAGAAGGATTAAAACTTTTAAGATTGGGGCACCTAGGTGGCTCAGTCGGTTGAGCGTCCGACTTCGGCTCAGGTCATGATCTCACGGTTCGTGGGTTAGAGCCCCACGTCGGGCTCTATGATGACAGCTCAGAGCCTGGAGCCTGTTTCTGATTCTGTGTCTCCCTCTCTCTCTGCTGCTCCCCTGCTCATGCTCTGTCTCTCTGTCTCTCAAAAATAAATAAGTGTTAAAAAGTTTTTAAATAAAAAAAACTTTTAAGATGCAAATCTAAAATCGTCTTTGAATCACTTGTGTCCTGCATTTTAGGAAACAGCATTTTCATCCATTGTGTGGTCAGGGTCTCAGGCTAGTCCTGGCAGTGCGGTTTGCCCCGAGGCAGTGCTGCCCAAGGTCAGAGCCCCTCCAGTTGCCAAGAGGGAGGTGGCCATGGCTAGCAGGCAGGTCAGGGGCTTGCTGGTTTCAGCCATTTGTCGTTACCAGCAGGTGTTTGTTTATGGCGGCCCCATAAACCAGGCGAGGTGGTCTGTCCAGCTGCCTCCCAAAGGGAAGTTCAGGGGAAAAGAGCCTTTGGAAAGGAGCTGGCCTACCTCCCTGCCCTACCCCGCCCCACCCCTACCATTCCAGAGGTGGAGAAATAGGCAAGAGAGGCTGAATGAATTGGCCCAACATCACTCACAGCCCAAGTGTAACCACTTCCTTGAGAAGAGGTTTTAGCAAGAATGACCTCCCCCATTTATAGATGGGGGACCGGCCAGGGGGGAGGGACCAGCTCCAGGCTGTACAGTGACTGGCAGGCAGGCCAAACCCCCGCATGCCCGCTTTTTCCCAGCTTAGGCTTCTTGCAAGCACTCACAGAATTTCTTCCAGGGCCGGGCAGAGCAGCAGGCTGGCAGCGAGGGGCTTGGCGGTGTGGTCGTCAATCTCACACGAAACCAGCCTGAGGACAGAGCAGGGGATGGGATGGAGGGTGTCTGAGGCCGAGGCACCTCCAGCCTCTGTCCACCATGCAATCAGAACAGGAGGGAGAGGAGGAGTGCGGGGCAGGGTGGGGGTCTTAGGAAGGTGCCCCTTTTGCTCCAGGTCCCCCCTACCCGAGACCCCTGTCACATCAAAGGGCTTGAAGGGCTGCCCCCACCCGCCCCAGCCCCCCAGGGAGTAAGGAGAGGCTACTTACTCTATCCGCCTGAGCAGTGGGAGCCCCTTACAGAATTGTGGGAACCCTCTGGCCAGACTGTTCTCTGCCAAGCTGTAGGGCAGGGAGATGCCTGTGAGAGGAGCCCCCAGACCCTCCCCGGCCTGGCCCTCTGCCCAGGCCCCATGGTCCCCACTCACCTGATCTCTTCCACATACGGGCATCCATCCAAGGCCTGGCTCAGGCTGAGCGCCCCCTTTGGGCCCAGACGGCTGGACGGCAGGCTGGAGAAAGGGAAGGAGGTGAGGGGAGCCTGGGGGGCCAGTGTGGGGATTGGGAGCCTTCCCAGATCCCCCACACTCAGCGTTGTTTCCGGCCGCACCATCAGGCCTTACACTGTCTTTGGGCACCTGCCACCCCCGACCGCCTCCCCATCCGCACAGCACCTGGGTGGGGATCAAGGGCCCTGGTTTGGGGTCTGAATCCCAAGTTCAAGGCCTGGCTCTTTCCTGTATAAGTAACATAAGCTCTCCATGCCTCTCTTGGCTTTAGTTCCCTTGCCTGGAAAACGGAGCGAATAGAAATGTCAGCCGCGGGGCTGTGTGGGGTTCTAACGAGACTGCGGGCATGAACTGGAGTTTTTCGCCTGCATAGGCCTTTGCCGCCACGTCCTTACTCACCCTCACAGACTGGCTCAGAGCTGAGACTACTGTACTTCTTTTGCAGACAAGGAAACCGAGACTCAGAAAGGGTAGTGGCTAGGCCAAGGGCCTCTACGGGGCTGGCGGCACCCCAGGACTGGGCTGTGTCTCCTGACGGCCCTGACCCAGGCCCCAGAGGCAGGGAGGGAGGGGGCAGGGTGCTGACGGGTGGCCCCAGGAGCCCCTCCCTGCTAGCCCTGCATAAGCCCCAGGCAGAGAGACACTCACTGCAGGGCTCTCAGGTGCTGGGGCAGTCCCTGGGCCAGCTCCAGGGCCGTGCTGTCCCCCAGGGCATTGCAGCCAAGCCTGCGAGAGGAGAGTGGGGAGACTGATCATGGGGCTGGCCCAAGCTGGACCCTGTACTGCCCTGGGCCCCTGGGGGGGACACACAGGGCAGAGGGCAGCCACCGGAGCTCACACTCACATCAGCTCCTCCAAGTGCTTGCAGAGGGCGAGAGACTCTGCCAACCGCGCTCCCCCGGCCGGGCCAATGCCATTTCCTGAGAGGCTGAGGGCAGGGCAGACGTTAGACTCTTGGCCACCCCGTGTGCCCCTGCCCCGCCCCATCTGCCAGGGCTCCAAGACTCAGTGTCCCCACNCATCTGGAGAGAGAGAGGCCTCGGCTCACACCAAGATTGCCCCTCACTCTGTGTTAGGTGAGGGCTCCCAACTCCTGTCTTCTGTTTAGGATGTCCTCCCCGCTGTCTGGCCTGAATCCCTCCTGCTGCAATCCACACTCTCACACCCCATCTCGGGGGCTCCTGGTGGTCCCGGCCGGCGCTCATGCAGGGGGGAAGTGGGTGGAGGTGATGGGACTAGAAAGGGAGGAGTGTACTCAGGGAGCCTCTTGCTTGTACCACGTGACCCTGCTGAAGCTGTCTTGGGTTGGGGGGGGGGGGACAGTCACCANGCCTTAGTAGGGAGGCCTTTGCAGGTGCTGCGCTCCGAACTCTACAGTTTGCAAAGCTTTTACACATCCAGGATCCCATCTGCCAGTCACTAAACTACAGGAGTTGGGGAGGGGAACAGGTGAGGTGGGCATGACTGTACCCAAAGTCCAGATGAGAAAACTGAGGACCAGGGAGGAGCCGTGACTGGCCAAAGTCTCCTAATGACTCCCAGGCAAAGAGGAAACGAAAGCTCAGAGCCCCCTGCCTGGGCAGTAGCCACGTTCTTTGGTTGGGCCGGGCTTTGCCTCAGCCTCTGTGGCAGGCATCTCCAGCCCGGCTGAATGCCAAGTTCACATGGGTTCTGTAATTCAGGCAAATCCTTTCTCCAGGGCATAGATGTTCTAATCTATGCAGATGCCGGGCTTTTCTATAAAGCCAGCTTATTGTCTTTTCTGCACCCTGACCTTGCCCTGCCTCCACGAGTGGGGAAAAACAAAATAAAACACAACACAACAGTGGAGGCAAACTGTCTTGGCCCCATGTTGAGTCTTTGAAGACTGTTTTGTTTCCTTTCACTTCACAAAATCAACTTCAGTGAAGTGCCTTTCTAGAAGTTAATTCTGGATGCAGTGACCTAGTCTCATCTGATACGCTTCCCAGAACTCTGTGACCACACGTTTGCCGCCCACGCCGCGCTGCTAGCATCGGGGGTGGAGACTGGGGTAAAAACAAAGCAATGCTTTGTGCTGTGGCTGGGGTTTGTTTTTATTTTTTATTTTTTAAAAAATGTTTTTATTTATTTCTGAGAGAGAAAGAGAGAGAGAGAGACAGAGCGAGCAAGGGGGGGTCAGAGAGGGAGACACAGAATCCGAAGACAGGCTCCAGACTCTGAGCTGTCAGCACAGAGCCCGATGCAGGGCTCAAACCCATGAACCACGAGATCATGACCTGAGCCGAAGTCGGACGCCCAACTAACTGAGCCACCCAGGCGCCCCAGCTGGGGTTTGTTTTTAGCCACCTCAGTTCATATTTTGAAAAATCACATGAAAAGGATGTGTTATATCTGCTAATCAAGGTGGCCGGGGGCCCAAGGGAAGAATGTCAAAGTCACCAGCTCTGAGTCTAGGCCCTCATGACTCCAAGTGTGGAGTCCCAGAATTGGTATTCCTTGGGAGCTTGTCAGAAATGCAGAATCTAGGCAACCCTGACGCACTGGGTGAATTTGTGCACATTAAGGTCGTTCCGGGACTTGGGCCTGAGCCCTTCAGGTCACTTCTGTAGCCAGGAGGAAGCTGGTGGTATTCAAAGGCCATAGCAGTGGGCCCTGACCTGGGAAGGCGGCGATGCCCCAGGAGAGGAGCCATGGAGGGTCCTCAGGGAAGTCGCCCTAGTGCTTCCCTGGGCGGGTGGTCCCGACGGCGCCTGGGAGCACGCCCTCCCCCTCACCCCCATGGGCTCGCTTGGTCACTCACCGGAGGCTCTGCAGGAGGGTCCTGTGGCTCAGTCCTTGGGTGAGCATGGCCAGGCTGGAGCCGCCCAGTGGGAGATGGCTGAGGCTGGAAGACAGGAAGCCAGAGGGGGCCTTGGCATGGCTGAGGGTGGGTCCCAGGGGTGGACTGAGGCCCTGTCCACTGGGGGGCTTGAGGCCTTGGTGCTCAGCAGTGCTCAGGGACCCCCAAGATAGCCACGTGCATCCACACCGAGGAAACACATTGCATAAAACAAAACCGCACGGGAAATCCCAAGGCCGTTTCTCTGTGTGAATTAGGGCCATCCAGGCGGCAGTTCTGTATGTTCCCAGTCACACTGGACCCTGTTGACCAGGAACTGGAGCAACTACTATATAGTAGCATGCTATTACTGAGCATAATTACCAAGCATATATTAGAGACCGAGCACTGAGCTCAGGGCCATCCCGAGCGGTGGGACTCGTCATCCCCCTTTTACAGATGAGGCATATTGAGGCTCAGGGCATTAGAAAACTTGTTCAAGGCCACACACAGAAAGTAGAAGTGTTGGGAACAGAAGCCAAGGCTATAGGACTCCCATTCCTAGACCCCAACTACGTGTTACCCATGAGATCACACTCCTTAAGGTTCCCCATCTGGGCAGAGAGAGGAATAATAATAGTAGTAGCAGTAGTAGTAGTAGTAGTAGTAGTAGTAGTCAGTACTTGTAGTGTGAACTGTGTGCCAGGCTCCGTTCTAAGGACTTATATGTATGTATCATCTCATTTAATCCTTACAACAGTCCATGGAGGTAGGTACAGCTGTTATCTCCAAAGTCAGGATGGGGAGAAAAGCACAGAGAAGTTAAGTAACTTGCCCAGCCTCACACATTCAGAGGTGGAAGGAAAAGGTGTCCTGGTTTGCCTAGAATTTATGTTTGTATTTTGCAAAACTCACTATTGTATGTCGTGGTGTTGACCTGTTTTTGTTGATTTTAATGGGCATTCTCTGTGCCTCTTGGACATGAATGCCTGTTTCCTTCCCCAGACTGGGGATGTTCTCAGCTACAATTTGTTCAGCTAAAACTCCTGCCCCTTTCTCCCTGCTCTTCTGAGATTCTTATGATGCAGGGATTGTTTCATTTTATGGAATGACTAAGGTCTCTAAGTCTCTCCTTGTGATCTAGTAATTTCTTCTCCCTCTTTTTTTCTGCTTCATTTCTCCCCCATAATTTTATCTCCTACATCACCTACGCTCCCCTCTGCTTCTTCAGTCCCCGTTGTGACTGTATCCAGTTGGTACTGCATCTCAGTTATAGCATTTTTTATTTCAGCCTAGCTGGTTTTTTGGGTCTGGCTTGCCTAGATTTGGGGGGGGCTCCAGGATGCGGGACTTTCAGCTCTGGGCAAACTGGGATGGACGGTCACCCTACCGAGAGCTGCATCCATGTGGGGTGGCTCCTAACCAGGGTCTGTGCCCCGAGTCACTTGGCCACAGATGGACAGGTGGAAGAAGTCAGCTAGCTGGGGAGCTCAAGGAAAGCTGCCTGTCAGGGAGGAGAGCCTCGGAAATGACCCATCTGAAACGGGAAGAGGGGTCTGGGCAGCAAGGATCCATCCCCTTTCTGGCTTGGGTTGGTTTGAGCGAGTTTTCTGTTTCTGGCAATCAAGCATTTTGATGGCACCCAGAGCCAGGCGAGGGGGTAAAAGGGAGGGCATTCACCTGCTTCCATCCAGGGATTTCACGGTTTGTGTTTGCAGGGGTTGGAGAGGTTCCTGGGCGCGCTCCTGACCCCTCCCCACCTCCCCCCTTCACCACCACCTCCACTTACTCCAGCCTCTTCAGCTGGGACTTGCCCTCCAGGACCCTCATCAGCACTTGGGTGTCCTCCTCGCCAAGTTGATTGTTGGACAAGCTGGAAGGGACCGAGTATGAGGGGAGGGTTACACAAGCCAGCTCCCCTTCCCCGCCGGCTCCTGAAGCTGTCTTATCGGCCCCCTCCCTCTCTCAGTGCCCCTGGAGAGGACAGCTCTGGATCTGCAGATCCCAGACCACCCTCTGTGTCCAGGCCCCATGGGGCACAGCCATCACAGCTGACCCAGCGGAGAAAGGGGGTGCCTAGGGTGAGGGCTGCAAAAGCAGAAGCCAGAGACAAGGAACACACACACACACACACACACACACACACACACACACACACACACAAGTGCAGTGATCCCTTCCGCCTCTGGAGCCCTCTCTGTACCCTGATACCCACAGCCACCCCAGGCAGACCAAGAGGATGACCTCCGTTTTACATTTTACATGAGCCAGTCCAAGCCCAAAGACACACAGTTACTTATTTGTCCAGGGTCACTCAGAGTGAGTGGTAAGCGGGGTCCAAGGAGATAGCAGCGCTCAGCTCCTCCCCACCGCCCTTGCCAAACCCAAGGTCGCTGGGCTTCATCGGGGAGCAAAGTGATAGGTGGAGTCCCACCACCCACCTTACCGGAGGCTCAACCGTCCTCCCCACCCTCAGCTGGGCCATCCCTTCCCCCTCCGCTGCCCTCCCCCCCACCCCCCTCTGTGACTCACTCCAGCTCCTCCAGGTAGAGGCAGTGGCTCAGACCAGATGTCAGGTGGGACAGGCCCTCGGAGCTCACACAGCTGCAGGTCAGCCTGGTGGGGGTCAAAGGGCAGCAGGTCAGGTAGGGGCTCTCAGTCTTGAGAACCCTGAATGCTGGTAGCAGAGAGCAAGGAGGAGGGGTGAGGCGGGGGGAAAGGGGCCCCTTCTTCCCTTCATAACCCTCCCCTGCCCACGGAATCATTAATCTGAGATATAGCTGGGAGGCAGGAGCACGGACTAGAGTATTTCCCCAAACTATATTCAGGTAGCAACTTCACACAGATGCCACAAAGTCTAGCTAGCTACTGTCTTTGACCATGGGCTCTGCACCTTTGTTTCAACAACAAAAGCGAGTAGCAAGTATTGGAGAGGTGTTAAAGATACCCAAACAGACACCACCTTGGTGCAATCAGTTGGATTCAAAGAGAATGAAAAGTTAGAAAAGCTCCATTTTCCAACCATCATATATGGCAGATGCCACCTTAACCGGGTGATCACAGCTACCCCTCACTCGTCAGGGGACAAAGAAACAACGTGTGCCTCTAGGGAAAAACACAACATCACCTCTGTGATATTTCTGTTCCACAGGCAGAACCTAAATCTAAACATGAGGAAACATCAAAGCCAAACAGAAGGACGTTTTACAAAATCACTGGCATGTAAATGTCATGACAATATCATGCAAGACAAAGAGGAGCTAAGGAACATTCCAGATTGTCACCTAGTGTTGACAGATAACAACTAAGTGCAGTGTGTGATCCTAGGTGGAATTTAGAACTTGGGGTGGGGGAGGGAATGCAACAAACAACATTATGGGCACATTTGGAAAAATGGCACATAAACGGTAGTTTTGATAACCATCATGTAACTGTAACAATGTTACATTTCCACCATTTTATGCTTTTATTGGATCATGGGAGAGAATGTTCTTGTTCTTAGGAAATTCCCTGAAATAGTAAGGGGGGAAGGGGCATGTGTATGCCACTAATTTCAAATGGCTCAGAAAAAGAGAGAGGGAGAGAGAAGAGCAGAGAGGAGGGGTGAGGAAAGAGGGAGGAAGGGAAAAAGAGCAAAGGTGAAAAAATATCAACAAGGCTTCAGATTTTTTATCTCCCTCTCTCTCTGACCCTCTGCTGCTCGCTCTGTCTCTCTCTCTCAAAAATAAATAAAAAACATTACAAAACAAGGGGTGAATTTGGGAAAATGGCATATGGAACTGCTTCTGGGTCTCCTATTAGTTTGCAATTATTTCAAGTAGTAAAAAGAAAAAAAAAAGAAGAAAACGCAAAAGCACTGACGAGGAAATCATTCTCTGCCATGTGGCATGTGGATGACCACACACCCTGACTTCATTCCCAGGGCCACTGAGTGGTCCCGCCCCGAGTGGGGCCACGCAGTTGGCGCCGCTAAGCCCAGGGCTGGGGAGGGCAGGGAGTGTGGGGGCGGGTGAACATCTGTCTGCGTACCGGAATGTCTTCAGCTCAGAGAGGGCCGGCAGGAGACTCTGCAGCAGCAGGGAGCTGGTGTCGCAGAGGCTCACCTGGGACAAGCTGAAAAGGCCCAAAAGCATATTCCGGAGGCTTTCAGGTGGGATGGCCCTCAGGGAGCATCCGTCACGCAGGGCTGGGAGGCCAAGAGGCGGGAGAGAACCACCCGAGAGCTCCCAGTGGGGTGGCTTAGGCTCCCCTCCACTGGCCAAGGGTGATCCTCTCCTGCTCAGGGAAGCAAGGAAGCCACAGAAAGCAGTGAGGCCCCAGGCCCTGCTCATTCCCATCCCGGACCGGCCGGCCTCTCCCATGTGGCCTGGGGTGGGTCCTGGGGGTGACCAGAGGCCTCGGGACCCTAGGAGGTGTTTCCGGGTTCTGACCTGAGCTGCCGCAGCCTGGCACACGTCTCCATCAGCTGGCAGACAAGAAGGTTGTGCTGGGTCCCAAGGTCACAATGAGCCAATCTGGAGGTAGGTGGGGAGGCAGCAGGGTCTGAACACCTGGGTGACTCAGTGCCTGCCTACAAGGAGCTTATGTTTTAGGGATGAGTAAATGCTAATGAAATAAAGTCCCACAACTTTCTATTCATTTATGCAAAGGGTTATGAAGGAGAGGTCCAGATGGGGCAGCAGGTATGGCTGTGCAGGTTGTTCACTGTACAAGGGGACCCAGCCAAGAAGGTGAGTTGGGCTGGGCTCCAGCTAAGGTCTATTCCCCAGAATGTACACATGCAGGGCTGCATTCACCCAAAAGGGATGACATTTTGGTTTCCAAAATGTGCTGCATGAATTAGGGGTGCTGTGAATCCAAGCCATCTGTAAAAGCGGATCACGGGAGAACCTGATTACCTCTGGGGGTTCAGAGGGACCTTCCTGAAGTGGTGGCATTTAAGCTGAGACCTGGAGAAGTAGGGGGGCGGTTAGCCAGGTGAATAAGGAGGGAGGAGGGGAGGGGAAGAGAGAACATACTGGTCCAGGAACAGCCTGTGCAAAGGCCCTGAGGTCAAAGGGAGCAAGATGGTGTTGAAGGAACTGAAAGATGGTAGGGATGACTGGAGCTGAGACTATAATTTGGGGTGGGGATGGAGAGCATGGAGAGGCAGGTTAGGCCAGATTTCATTGGCCACCTAGACACTTTGGATATCAAAGGACTCTGAGCAACGCATGAGAAATATTGATCAGAAGCAGCAGTGCCCTGCCCCTACCCCACCACCAGCTACTCCTCTGGGGGTCCAGGTACTAGGTCGCACCTGAGGGCCACGGCCTCCGGGTTCTCCTTATGGGGAAACTCCAGCTGGAGACAGAGCTGCTGCTGGCTCTTGGAAATGCTGCAGAGGGAACACGTAGCCACTGTGAGGGTCACAGAGGTTTCCTGTGCAGGCTGAGCTCGGGACCGAGGCTGCCAGTCTCCTGACTCCAAGCTCCCAAACCCGGTAGGGATCAGACGTGGGTCAGCGGGACCCCACAGCCTTTGCCCTTAGCTGCTCCGCGTCATCTCTGTGACCTCTGGTCATAGAGCCACAGTGCATGTTACTGTAATCAGGGGCCAGCTCCAGGCAGCCAGTGTGGACCCCCGGGCTGTGCATCACTGGGATCCAAGAGCTCCGCATCCTGCATCTGCCACTGCCTCCCTCTTTCTGGCACTGCGGCCTCATTACTGCATAAGTCATGACAAGTGTGTGTAGCTCCTGCCATCTTGGAGATGCAGAGAATTTGCTAGTGACACAGCTATTACCCCCTCCCCCCACTCGCGGGGGCCAAGAGACTTGATGTCTAGGAGATGGATGGTCCCAATGGTCTTGAAAAGATGAAGAATTCAGGGGCGCCTCGGTGGCTCAGTCGGTTGAGTGTCCGACTTTGGCTCAGATCACAATCTCACGGTTCGTGGGTTCGGGCCCCGCATCGGGCTCTGTGCTGACAGCTAGCTCAGAGCCTGGAGCCTGTTTCAGATTCTGTGTCTCCCTCTCTCTTTGACCCTCCCCTGCTCACACTGTCTCTCTCTCTCTCTCTCTCTCAGAAATAAATAAAAACATTAAAATTTTTTTTTAAAAAAAGATGAAGAATTCAGAGTGGCCTCCTCTCCAGACTCACCTTAGTTCAGTGATGTTGCCTGAGGCCTGGGTGCAGACTTCTAGCAGCGTGAGGACCCCGGCTTTGCCCACCCACGGCTCCTCGACCCTGTCGCAGAAGCAGAGGGGGATAAAGGTCCCCCAGCCCGAGCCGGGGAAGTGGGGGAGGGCCAAGGAGGGCTCGGAGGCTGTTTTTGGTTTTGCCTATTTAAAAACTATTAAGATTACACAACCAAGCACAAGCATAAATCAGGAAATTAACATCATCCTTGTTCTGACAGTTACTGTAACCATCCTAACAGAAAATATTCTTTTTTTAAACAATAGTTTTAGATGTAAGGAAAGGCCTACATAGCATTATGTGACAAAGATAAAGCAATAAAGTTGTATATAAAACATCCCAATTTGTATTTAAATAAGAAAGGGGCGCCTGGGTGGCTCAGTCAGTTAAGCATCTGACCTCAGCTTGGGTCATGATCTTGGAGCTCATGAGTTCAAGCCCTGCATCGGGCTCTGTGCTGACAGTTCAGAGCCTGGAGCCTGCTTTGGATTCTGTGTCTCTCTGTCTCTCTGCCCCTCCTCTGCTCTCTCTCTCTCAAAAATAAATAAACATTTAGAAAAAAATTTAAAAAGGAAAACTATGAGAGGGAAGAAAACACAGAGAGAAACAGGGAGACAGAGATACGAGAAAAATATATTAAGCGCTAATGCTGGTTGTTTAGATGGTAGAATTCTCACAAATGGTTTTTCCCCTCTTTCCTTAGTTTCCAATATTTTCCAGACTTTCTACAATGTGCATGCATTAATTTAGAAGCAGGAAAAAAAAGAGTTGTTTAAAATATTTCTGCTTTTGAAGTTATGTTGAATTTTTTTTTTCAAAGTACTATTTTCTTATGTTCATCTGGATTTTCCACAAATCTCTACGACTATGTGTTATTTTTAGGGAATGGAAAGTTTTCATTTAAAGCATTATTTTGGGTGATCCAGGAATTCTGGGTATATACCCAAAAGAATTGAAAGCAGAGATACAAAGAGAGATTTGTACGCTCATGTTCACAGTGACTAATACAGTCACTGTATTGGCCACACTTGCTGTGGCCAAAAGGTGGAACAGCCCAAGTGCCCACAGACGGATGAATGGACAGATGAACAGAATGTGGTGTCTATCTACAGTGGAATGGCAGTCAGCCTTTAAAAGGAAGGAGATTCATGGGGCTGCCTGGGGGGCTCAGTCAGTTAAACATCCGACTTCAGCTCAGGTCATGATCTTCCGGTTTGTGAGTTCAAGCCCTGCAATGGGCTCTGTGCTGACAGCTCAGAGCCTGGAGCCTGCTTTGGATTCTGTGTCTCCCGCTCTCTCTGCCCCTCTCCCACTCATGCTCTTATCTCTCAAAAATAAACAAACATTAAAAAATTCCAAAAAAAAAAAAAAAAAAAGAATCTTAAAAGCCACTTCATGCCAACATGGACCCTGCCTGGATCCTGGGTCCAACGAGCCAGCTGCCCCATTTGGGGACGATGGCAATTTTTAGACTGGATTGGGTAATCACGACACTCAGAACTGCTACCGATTTTCCTGGGTGTCCTAAATCAACCGTGATTATGTAGAAAATGTCCTTATATTTAAAGATTCATGACGAAATATTTAGAAGCAATATTTTATGAGATCTATAGCTTATTTGAAAACACTGTAGCCAAAAAAATATTAAAATATGAAGCAAATATAAAGAACCCTGAACATCTGTCACGCCCAGGTAATAAGAATATGGGTCTTCCAAATTCATCTTTTTAGTGTCTTCAATGTTTCTATGAAAGTTTTATAATGACCATAGTGAACATGCACACATGAAACTTGTTATATATACATATATTTTTAATGTTTATTTTATTTTATTTTTTTAAATATTTTTATTTATTTCTAGAAGAGAGAGAGAAACAGCGTGAGCAGGGGAGGTTTAGAGAGAGAGGGAGTCACAGACTGAAACAGGCTCCAAGATCTGAGCTGGCAGTCAGCACAGAGCCCGACGCGGGGCTTGAACCCACGAACCGCGAGATCATGACCCAAGCGAAAGTCGGACGCTTAACCGACTAAGCCACCCAGGCACCCCATTTTTAATGTTTAGTTTTGAGAGGGAGAGAATGGGGAAGGGGCAGAGAGAAAGAGGGAGACACGAATCAGAAGCAGGCTGCAGGCTCTGAGCTGTCAGCACAGAGCCCCACGTGGGGCTCAAACCCACATACTGTGAGATCATGACCTGAGCCGAAGTCGGACGCCTAACTGACTGAGCCACCCAGGCAGCCTGTTATATATTGCTTTTGACCTCAGCTGGGTGTCCTTCGGCATTTCCTGTTTTTCTTACATCTTGAAGCACAGGCCCTACCTCAAGGAGGGTGGCTTCTCTGCGAGCTGAGGGGGTTTCTGGAAACACCAGCAGGGGCCAAGTGGCAGGGTTTGGGTGCAGGAGATGGCCGGGGCCATGCTCGGGGAGCGGGGGCGGGGGTGGGGGATACCCATACTCCATTACCCACCCTGACCCCGTTGGACGATACCTGAGATTCAACAGCCCCAGCGGCCGCCACAGCCGACTCAGGAGGACGGTCAGCTGCTCCAGGCACAGGCAGCACTGGGCCAGCCTGGGGATGGGGTCCCAGACCGGGGT
>NW_027551573.1:2441238-2441462 GCF_008692635.1 Crocuta crocuta
CCCGGTCACTCAGGTCACTCACGTGAGCACCGTCGGCCCCTGGGCCCGGTTCAGGCTGGCAGCCAGTCTGGGCACGTGCTCTGGCCTGAAACCGCACTGGCTCAGCCTGCGGGCAGAGGGAAGGGGCAGGGCCGGGTGAGGCATCGGAGCTGCCATCTGCCCCCGGCTCTGAGTGCAAAGGTCTGACCACAGGCCCAAGGGGCAGCTCTTGGTCTCTCAGGAGG
>NW_027551573.1:2441493-2442174 GCF_008692635.1 Crocuta crocuta
TCTTGGTTTCTGAGGAGGGATGACCACCCCCACCCCATCCCCGCCGAGAGAGGGCCAGGAGTGTCCCTCACTGAGCCCAGACGATAGGCCAGGCCGTGTGCCCGCCTCTGGGTACGTCTGCTGAGCTCGCCCTACGCGCAGCACCTCCTGGCATTCCCACCGCATCATGTACCCACGGAGACAGTGACTAACCCAGGGACGCACAGCCGGGGGGCGGTGAGGTCTCAGGCCCGGTCAGCCTGCCCCAAACCTACCGCCGTGTGGGTGTGTATATGTGTGGTGTGAGTATGGGGTGTGTTCTCTGTGTGTTGTCTGTGTGTGTGTGTGTGTGTGTGTGTGTATGTGGTACGGTGTGTGTGTGGATGTGTGTGGTATGGTGNGTGTGAGTGTGGGGTGTGTGTGTGGGGTGTGGTACAGTGTGTGTGTGGATGTGTGTGGTACGGTGTGTGGATGTGTGTGTGTGGTACAGTGTGTGTGTGTGTGTGTGTGTGTGGTGTGAGTGTGGGGTGTAGGGGGTGTGGGTGTGGTACGGTGTATGTGTGAGTGTGGTGTGAGTGTGGGGTATAGGGGGGTGTGGGTGTGGTACGGTGTATGTGTGAGTGTGGTGTGAGTGTAGGGTGTGGAGGGGTATGAGTGTGGGGTGTGTGTATGTGTGGGGTGTGAATGTGGGCTGTGGGGGGG
>NW_027551573.1:2442406-2480081 GCF_008692635.1 Crocuta crocuta
TGTGTGTGTGTGTGTGTGTGTGGTACGGTGTGTGTGGGGGGATGGGTGTGGGTGTGGTGTGAGTGTGAGGTATATGAGTGTGATGTTGGAGGTGAGGAGGAACACAATCGGAAGTGCAGCTCGATGAGACTGTGAGGAGAAGGCCATGCTGAAGAATGTGAACCTTATTGTAGAGGCACCGGGAGCCACGGAGGGCTCAGCACGGAGGACCGGCATAGTCCGAGGTGGGCCAGGAGGTCCCTCTGCCTGCTGCGAAGTGAGTGGATTTGGGGGCAGGGGAGGCATGGCCAGAGGCCGTGGACCGGTTCAGAGGCCACAACCACAGCTGAAGAAAGACACATGGAGGAAGTGACCCAAGACAGCGGTGGTGAGGCCGAGAGGGAGGGAGCCCGAGGCTACCGGTCGGTAATTAATAACAACGACTGATACAGCACTCAGTGAGCCAGGCCTTTTCCAAGCACTTAACACATATCAACTCACTCAGTCCTCACAATAACGCTAAGGGGTCAGTCTTACTATTATTCCCATCCTACAGATGAGGAACTGAAACACAGAGAGGGTTAAGTCACAGGTTCAAGGTCACCTAGCTGATAAGTGGTGGAGCTGGGATTTACCCTCAGGCGCCCCCAGAGTCTGAGCTCTTAACCATGACACCCAGAAGCTTAAGACGTGGCCACTTAAGACGTGGCCAAGAGGCACAGATACAACATGAAGGCCTGGCCCCCAGGACCGGAGCGGGGGGGTCCTGGGGGAGGCAGACCCAAGCCGTGAGCATGAGGCTGGGCGTCTGAAGGAGAAGGCCTGCTGAAGAAGGAGGCACGGGGGCTGCCACAGGCTCGGCCTCTTCTTCCCCATTCCCTCCCCTATGCCCTCACCCCAGCCCCCGAGTTACCTTAGCGTCTTCTCAGCCTCCTCCTGTCGGGAGAAGTGGACCCAGAAGCTCTGCTCAGAGCCCAGGCTGCAGAGAGAAGGGCGTGGGGAGGCCCAGCATCCTGAGACCCAGACATCAGAGGTGCACACAGGGAGGGGGCTGGTTCCGCAGGGGCAGGGCAGGGTGGGGGCCACAGGAGAGACCAGAGGAGACCCCCAACCCGTTCTGTGAGGACACTGGAGCCTGGCCTTCCCCACCCTGTGACCTCCCTGGTCCCTATGTCATGCAGGCCTCAGAGGACAGAAACTAGGATCCCCCTTCCAGGGGTGCAAGTCGCCCCAAGTCACACAGACAGAGCTGCTAAGTGTGGGAGTCTTGCTTCTCCCCGCCATCGGCAAGTGACACCAGTGTCTTACTTCACGGAGGCCTCCCGGACGTGTGGGCAGGAGGGGAGAGCCTTCACCAGGCACAGAGCACCTTCCACGGAGATGCTGTTGTGACTCAGACTGGAAGAGAAACGAGGCTCGGGATGGGGGGAGGGGGCGCACCTCAGGGCAGCCCTGCCCAGGCCCCGGCTCCTCCCTTCCAGCTGTCATCTCCGGGAGGAGGGTCCTCAATGTTTAAGTGTCTGTTCTCCAGGTGCAGACGCTGAGGTCTGAGAGAGACAGGCCAGAGGGGTACTGTACCCAGCGGGACAGGCATGGGGCCCCGAGCCCTCAGGAGCAGGCGCTGAGACAGGATTCTTGGCATCTGAGACAGGGTTGATGAGGCCAGGCTGACAGCCCCAGCCCCGGGGGCTCAGGGACATCCAGAGCCCAGCTGAGGTGCCTAGCGACCTGCTGTATCTGGGTTCTGGTCGCCAGTCTGCCGGGTCACTGGGGGGACTGGCCGAGAGTGCGGGTGGCTTCCTAGGGACCCTCCCTGCTGTGGGGACATCTCCAAATCTGTGTCCCTTAGATTTAGCATTCAGGGACAGGATGGACCAGGAGCTGGGACGGCTGGGGTCCTGCATCAGCTGGTTAAGAGATAAACTGTCACTTCCCTGTCCCAAAGTCAGCTTGGGTCACCACACGTTAGTTACAGCTTCTCTGGGATGCCTGATGGGGGCTCTGCCTACAGTGGGCAATGAGGGAGAGAAGAGCGTGTGGGGGGCTGTCCCCAGGCTGCTCATCACTTACTCAAGAGAGCCGGAGATGCGCAACTGAGACAGACATTGCAGGAGGCACTTGAGCCCGTCATCACCCAGCAGGTTTGCCGAGAGGCTGCGAGAGGTGGGAAGAAGTTGGTGGCGGGCGGACACACCCTCTCTGCCGGAGCCTCTTCTTCATAGTTACCATCGCTGCCCAACCCGCCCGGGACTGCTTCCGTGCCAGCGTCATCATCATGCATGCTGTCGCTGTGCCTGGACAGCGACACGCCCGCCCCCATCGCGCCACCATCTCCGGCACGCCTTGCACGACGGCCCAGCACACAACAGCTCCTGCGCTGCCCACCACCACCCCCTGACCAGCACCGCAGGCGACCCAGTCCTCACCTACCCCTGCGGTACCTGCTGCCCACCCCTGGGGCCCCCGAGCCTCCAGCAGGCTCCCCGGAGTGAGAGAAAAACCAATTTGCCTTTACCGTGCCCTTGGCCCACATCTGAGAACCACAACTTTTGAACAAGAGTAAAGTCAGGAAAAAGAAAGATGTTTGGAGGCAGCGTTCACCCAGGAGATTTCTTCTTTTAATTCGGGAACACAATATCGGAAATTGCACTTGAATACTCTATTTCCCCTCGTTGTAGCATCCTATGGTTTTAGCTACACTTTCAGGAATGGTATAATCAGCACGCCTGGAATATCTGATTTTTGTCTTGCATCTTTGAACTCATTTTGTCCCTGATGAAGACGCTTTTGAGGCCTGTCTTTTTCAGAGTGACTTTAAAAATTACAAATCAGTTTGTCTCATAAAGCCACTGGATAAACGAATCTTTACAATTAGAAAAACTTCCCTCTACAATGAAAAACAGAAAAATTCAAAGATGTACTGCTGATTTATCTAATACATGATGTCCGTTTCTCTTCTAGGCCACATGGCAATAGGAATTTAAAGTGTGTATGTGTGCGTGCATGCACGTGTGTGTGCGCACACGTGAACACATGCTAGCTTATAGACAGCTCTTACGTCCCACTGGTCCTAAGCTGAACGCCTAGTGGTTGTTAGCAAAGACTGCATCATCCTAGCTACGTGACCTTGGGCAAGTTCTTAAATCCTCCCTGCACCTCGGTTCTCTCATCTATAAAATGGGGACAATAGTACCTAGGGTTTTGGAAGGGTAAAAAGAACATATAAAGCACTTAGCCCAGTGGAGAAAGTGCTCAGGAGGTGGCTATCTATTTTTATTTTTCTACCCATTTGGCAGCTGTGCTATTTGGGCACCCAAAACAGGCTATATCCCAGCTGCTCCCGGGCCCTCCTCAGGCTGAGCATTTGGTACTTTTAATCACCTGCCAGGCAGACCAAGGGATCCTTCATTTTGGTTCCCATCTGCCAGCAGAACTCCAATGTCTTCATCATCATGAGGCCGAGGGGCTCTTAAAACCCTTTATTGAAGAGCCCCCCAAATTAGATCAAGGGGCACACGCTCAACTAGCTCCACCTTGGCAAGAGTTGGGGGTGGAAGAGATGAAATGGGCATAGGGAGATGTAATGAACGTGACCCAGGATGTGTCCCAGGCATCCCTGTTAGCTGTCCCTGAGAGGTGTTGAATGCATGCGTGCGTGCGTGCGCGCACGCGCGCGCACACACACACACACACACACACACAGAGCTTTAGTGCCGCCCAGGCATGTGCTCCCATGCTCCTCTCCCTCCGCGCCCACCCCCCACTTACTCCAGCTGGCTGAGGTCTTCACATTTGCTCAGCAGCCAGCACAGCGGCTCCACATGATCCTGACTGAGGCCACAGTCCGTGAACCTGCTGGGGGGGGGGACAGGCCTGAGGAAGGGGCGCTGAGCTGCTCACACCTGCTCTGCCCTGGCTCATCCTGGGTGGGGCCCCACCCAAGGTCGGATTCTCTGGAACTGTCCAGCATCTACCACTTCCACCTCCCCCGCAGCAGATCCCACCTGGTGCCCACAGGCTCCCTCTGGGAGGTGGTTCTCAGAGTGTGGCCCCTGACCAGCCACACCTGCAACACTTGGGAACTTGTTCAGATGCAAATTCTGGGGACCCAGTCCAGACCCACTGAATCAGAAACCACAGAGGCAAGGATTCCCGGGTGGTTCTGATTCAAGCTCAAGTTGGAGAGCTACATACAGCTCTTGGGGTCCTGTTAATGACCTGACATACAGGGTGGGGTGGGGGGAGACAGGGGCGAAGAACCTCTGCTCTTGCCTTTGATACTGGAATTAAGGTGAAGGGAATTCAGAGGTACAAACTCCCAGTTATTAAAATAAACAGGTCAAGGGGGGGGATGAAAAGTACAGCATAGGGAATATAGTTAGTAATGTTGTAATAAAGTCATAATGGTACTTATGACGGGGAGTGCTGCCTAATATGCAGAGTTGCTGAATCACTAGGTTGTACATCTGAAACTAACACAACACTGCAGGTCAGCTACACTTTAAGAAAAAACAAACAAATAAATAAATAATAAGACTATACAAAAAAGTAAATGAAGGCTCTATAACTAGCCAGCAAATTAAAAAAAAAAAAAAAGGAGGAAAAATCTTAAAATCACAAAGTACCTAAAATCAATATCTCAAATTTTTATCACTGTTCCTGCCCTTCATGACCTTTTTCCTGTTCCTAAATTCCTTCTTACACTATTATTCACTTCCTATTTTGAAATCAGCTCCTTCTTGTGACTGGATGCCTTTATTGTAAAAGGAAACTCAAATGGAAAAGTGACATGTGGTGCCATAAACAGACCATAAGCACAAGAATGTATGAAATGAGAGCAAAATATCATCATTTAATTTGAGCCGGAATTTCCTGGACGAGGGCTCTCTCTCTTTATTAAAAAAGGGGGCTCAGCAAGGTCAGCTAAAGTCACACCACCACCCAACCTCGACTTCCTCTTGGCCTTAATCAGATCGAGAATCAGAAAGGGAATAGTGACCTCGCTCAGGGGCTCAGTGTCGATGACCAACTCGACTATCTGCACAAACTTCTAAAAAACCATCCCATCCTGATCTCTGTCCTACGTTTTGGAAACTGCTGACTCAGAAGCTATCAAGGCATTCTAGAAGTCAGGGTAGTGTTAGGCTAGGACAGGACATGGAAAACCACGGCCCAAGGCCACCTGGATGTTGCAAGCTAAGGATAATTTTTCCATTTTCAAACGATTGAGAAAAAAAAAGCGAAAAGAAGAGCATTTCCTGACACGTACAAAGTATATGAAACACGAGCCTCAGGGTGAGTAAATGATAGCGGAGATTTACCGGCCTGCAGGCTTGTGCCCCGGCTTATGTATCATCTCTGCGGCTTTCCAGCTACAAAGGCCGCGTTGAGTAGCTGTCGCAGAGATCGTGTGGCCTGCAGAAACCCAAAGTCTTTACAGTCTAACTCTTTACAGGAAAAACCTGTTCATTGCTGGGCTAGGAGCACTGTTGAACTCCCCGGGTTCGAATCTCGCCTGCCCCCTTACTGCCAGGCGACCACAGCTCTGAGGCTTATAGGGAAGTAATGTGAAAAGGCTCTAGAATAGCACCCTGCAGATAGTCAACGTATCACAATTCTATTTATTGTCACTTCACAGGCAAGGAGGCTAGAGCCCACAGGAGAAGGGTCTGGTCCAAGGTCTCTTGGAGAGCCAGTGCCATCAGCTACCAGAAACATAGTTTCTGCGTTTGAAGGCTGCCCTCTGCCTCACCATCCTGCCTCCGGTGTAGCACCTCCTCCCTCCTATGCAGGCAGCCACAGAGCACTGGTCCAGGGGTCAGCAGGGGAAGGACGCTTCCACCTGTAAGTGCCTCGTGCTTTACACCCTGTCTCAGTTAATCCTTGCAAACACCCTGCAACACAGCAGCCCCCTTTGCAGCTGCGGAAGCCGGGCATCACAGAGGTTAAGGGGCTTGCCCAAGGCATCAGGCCCCGTGGGGCTGCGATTTAAAGCCTGGTGGGCAGGTTGTGAAGTCCTTTTCCTTGGACCAGGCCCCACAGCTCTGGTGTGGTCTGACAGGTACTCCTAATTTGCCTTTGATAAAGCCTGATCCTCTCTGGACCTCTGCTTCTTTCTGTCGGAGGAAAAGAAGCCCCCTTGCAGAGAGACCTTTTGGGTAGGCAATCTGTACTCAGTTTGGGTATCCGGGGGGCAGATGCACCTGTCCCCAATACCTACCAGCTGCCAGGGCACAATTCCAGGGACTTACCCACAGTGCTTGCCTTTCTGCTCCTCGCTAGAGCTGAAGTGCAGGGTTGTGTGATACAGGGACCTGAAACAGGCAGCACCTGAGTCAGCCACCCTTGGCTACAGCTCACGATGCCTCCTGGGGCAGGCACCCCTTCCTCCAGAAGCCACACCTCTGACTTGGGGTTTACTGTCTCCATCCAACCCCCACACACTGACCCTAGGCACAACCCTCCAAGATTAGATCCGGTTGTCCCAGGGCAATGCCCACCTGAGATCCACCTTCTGGACCCGTGGGCACAGGCTGAAGAGGTCGGCCAGCAAGAGCGGGCTCCTTGGGGACAGCCTCGTCTCGCTCAGCCTGGGAAGGAGAGGAGTGAGGCCATATGTGAGCAAGTTGGAGCCACGCAAGAGTGGACAGGGACCTGGATGGGCTGGAGGGGAAAGAATTAAAGGACGGGGAGGGCTGGCGGGCCAGCGAGGCGATAAGCAAGAAGGCAGGGACTCAAGAGGGACAAATAGGAGCTTAGAGTCAAGCAGACTTGGGTTTGAGCCCCAGTTCTGCTTATTGTCTGTGTGTCCTTGGATGCATCACTTAACCTCTCTGAGCATAAGCTTCCTTACCTGGAAAACAGGACTGCTCATAGTGTACCTTCTTCTAAGGGTGTCGTGAGGACTTCATCCTTTCAAGCTTGTGCACTGCTTGGCATGATACCCATGCTCATTTTATTATCATATTTTTCTTCCCTCAAGCATGGACCAAATAGGCAGGTCCTGCTGACAGGGAGTGGGAGACTCTAGGCCCTTCGAGTAGTTTCTCAATGATTTGGGGCTAATTTGTTGTTGTTGGGGACTGTCCTGTGGGGCGTTTAGCAGCATCCCAGTCCTCTATTCTCTAAACACCATCCATAGCTCCCCCTCTTACTGCCCACCTCCCTCTGCCATGAATCAAAAATATCTCCATTGCCATATATTCCCAGTGGGCCAAAGTCACCCCTGGCTGTGAATCCCTGCCTTCCAGAAAGTGAGATGGCTCCATTTCACCCTCGGAGGCATCCTTGGCTTCCACTTCCCTCATCCCACAAACCATCAGCTTGTCTTGTCCATTCCACTCTCAAGTTCCATCCTGGATCTACCTCCTTCCACCCTGGCCCCACCAATCCCCAGCCCGCACCACCTCCAGCCCTGGACAGCTTCTTCCCTGCTCTCGCTTCCATGCTTGACCCCTAAGCCCTTCTCTACCCAGCACCCAGACTGAACTTTTGAAAACATGTATCATTCCACCGCCTTTCAAGCCCTCTTGGGCAGAAACCCCCAAACTCCTCCCCATGGGTCTCAGGCCCCGTGTGGCCCGGGCAGGTCTCTCTCTCCACCTCCCCGCTGGCAACTCTCCCTGCCTGCCCCAGTGGCTGATCCTTGAGCCCACCAAGCTTAATCTTGCCTTGGCACCTCATACGTGCTCTTCCCTCTACTTGGAATGCTGTTCCCTGCTCTTTACAAGCCTGAGTCTGTGGGAGCCCGACAGTGACCACAAGAAAGCGTGGTTAGGGATGCGGGGATGTGCCTGCACACGGGGCTCCCTGCCTGGGCAAAGCATGCCTGCAAACAGGATGCTCTGCCAGGAGGCCTGCACACAATATCCAAGTTTAATGGTCCGCTCGCAAACGAGGGAACATGCCCTCCTTAGAAGTAAGGAGAAGGCTGAAGTTGTGGGCAGGCCTCTTAGTAAACATGTTGTGGTCGCTTCCTCCCTTTGCTCCCCCCTGTCCTTGAAATGTGTTTGGCTACTTGCCCTTAATTGGTAAAGGAATGCATCTTGTAGATTTCAGTTTGTATCCAGTTACCGGGGTATAAAATAAACCGCAAGAGGGGCTTGCGTAGAATTGTTCCTCCGGCCGGAGTTGTGTCTGTGTCTGTCTTTTGTGTGTGTCTTGTCCTTTGTGTCATTTCGTCCGCAACAGAGTCCCTTTTGTCCTTCAGGCCGAACCTTAGCATCCCTCCTCAGAGGTATTCCCTGAACACCCTCACCTTTGCAGTCATCCTTGACCACGTTACCTAGAAAAATATCTCATCACTCTCTGAATTCACCTTAAGTGCTTTTACTAGCTTATTGTCCAGCTCCCTCTACTGCAAGGTAAGCAAGCTCTGGGATGACAAGGGCCCAGTCTTTCTTCCCCCCTCTCTGCTGTGTCTCCAGCCCTCCAAACAGCGCCTGGCCCACTACGGACTGAGTTTTACAAAGCGTGAGCCCTGACGAGGGACAGGCTGGCCACCTCATTCCAAAGACGGATGAGAGTTAGGGGCCGATGCTGTGTGACTTGGGCATGGAGAGGTCCCTCTCTGGTCCAGGGTTTCCCATGTTCATGTCAGCCTGCCACTTTTTGTGCCCAAAGGAGCCCTTACCATTGTGGGTGCTGAGGGTCAAGCTGCCTCTGGAACGTCACTCATCTCCTCCTTCCCGTGTGACGGGAAGGACAAGCCAGACCTACAGCACTCAAGGACAAGCCAGACCCTGGATGTGAAGTGAGAGCCTCAGCGGTAGTACTTATGTTGCTGTTATTAATGGTATGATTTAATTTCCTGTTGTATTTTTCCATCTCAGCTGCAGCTGCCTTCCCCCCTGCTAGAAGAGTATTTAAAGTAAATCCTTTTTAAATTCTAACCAGTCTGCGCTGAAATTAGAAAGTCGAGTTTTAAATACTTTCGAGAATGCTGCTTAAGTTACCCTTCTACGGAGTTAGATGGTGACCTTTAAACACCGGTGGGTGACATATATACAACCCACATCTGTGAGGTCCCTTTCTAGGAGTTGGTGACCTTTCCATGGCTGAGACATACGAGAGCCCATTTGTCACAGACCTTCCGTGCTTCAAGGCGCCTGTAGAAGAAGGCGTCTTGTTGGGAGTCCCGCCTCTGTGGGAGGGGTTGGGGAATATTAGTCCCATTTGTCAGATGAGGAACCTGAGGCCCAGAGTGGTCAGATAACTCCTCCGCCCCCACCAAGGGTAGCAGGGTTGTAGTGAGGAGCTCCCGGTTGTGGCAGATAACATGATGGAACAGCCCAAGAGAAGGGACGGCGGGCAAGGAGGGGGTGGCTTTGAGACCCAAGAGCCGCAGGCCAGGCCAGGGCAACGGGGAAACCGTCTTACTGCAGCAGGCTGAGCTGGGGAAGCCGGGGCAAGCGGGTCAGCAGGGTCTCCAGGCTCTGGTCACTCAGGGCCTCACAGGACAACCTGTGAAATGAAGCATCGGAATGAGGTGGGGAAAGCTGGGAGTGCCCTCACAGCCCCAGCCTTCGGGAGACAGGCTCCCCCCCACTCCCTCCAAATGCTGGGCCCTCGAGGTATCGTCGAGGCTCGAATGCTTTCTCCCACTTGTGCTGGAGCAGCGGGGTTATTATTTTGAGGGCCAGGAAGACTGATGCCCGACGGAAGACACGTGTTGGGAAGAGAATGCCACCTCGCCCCGTGGTAAAGTAATAGGGAAAGGTCAGGCCCGCAGCACGGCAGCAAAGGGTCTGAGGTGTGGCTTGGCCTGGGCCTTGGTCTGTCACAACCAGACCGAACAGCTGGTCACTGTCAGGATACTGTGTCGCCACCAGATCCACTGAGGGGAAAGGCCAGGCACGCAGCCTTCGGGGTCAGGACTCGGGCAAGCCGGGTGGGGTGTCTGCGCGCCCTGGGATTTACATAGCCTCCCTGGGTCTATGTCTGTCCCTTCTCTCCTCTGTCCCTGCCCTTTTGTGCCCTGCAGGCTGCCTTTCCCTCCCGCTGGGCCCTCTGGGGGGCGGGGTGTGTGTGTGTGTGGGGGGGCCTGGCGCACTATTTGCTGGTTGGGAGCCTCTGACTCTGGAGCTGGAGCCTCAGGGCCAAACCTCTGCCAGGGCCCAGGCACATCTACACCCTCTGTCCTGGGACCGGCCCGGGGCTCCAAGCACCAGCTAAACAGGGGGCCTTCGCAGAGGGTGGGTTAGTCCACAACACTCCCCACCCTTCCCCACACACATGGTTTCCCACCAGGTCCCAAATACACGGTGCTATGGCCTCTGGCTGGGTCAGAGTGGACTTTACACAGTTTTTTTAAGGCAACAGATATGCTCCCCATCACAGCGTCTCACACGGAATCCCGAAATGTTCATGAAGTAGACATGTGGTGGTCTAATCTGGGGACAAGGCCGGAGCCGATCACCTTCCCTGGCGTCCAAATTACTGGAGTTCAGCATTAAGTGCTTTGATAACAGGGGTGCCTGGGTGGCTTAGTCGGTTAAGCGTCCGACTTTTGCTTAGTCATGATCTTGCGGTTCGTGGGTTCGAGCCCCGCGTCGGGCTCTGTGCTGACTGCCAGCTCAGAGCCTGGAGCCTGTTTCAGAGTCTGTGACTCCCTCTCTCTCTGACCCTCCCCTGCTCATGCTGTCTCTCCTAGAAACAAATAAAACATTTTTTTTAAAAAGTGCTTTGATAACAATATTCCAGTACGTGGTCCCAGCACTCTACAGTTGGCAAAGTGCTTTCATGCTCTTATCTCATTTTTCCAGCCACAGCTGAGGGTGGAGATGGGGATGGGGGAGGGGAGCTTAGAACCCCATCTGTGCTCAGACCACTGTCTGAGGCAGTTTACACAAAGCCTCCCACTGTGGCAGATGAGCCTCAGAAGGCAGTGATGTCCAGCTACACTTGTGACCCCTCCAGGGCCTGGTCCGGTGCCTGGTATACAGCAGGTACTTAACAGTTAAATAATGGAAGAGTGCTTTTTGCATCACTGGCTGCAGTGTTATGAAAAAACACCAGAAGCGGCCTGGATGTCCATCTAGACTAGAAGGGTGGTTGAATCACCTGTGGCATATCCAAACTGTGGAGGGTTAATATTAAAAGGCCTAAGTGTAAAAAAAAAATAAAAGGTACAGATATACAAAAGTTGGATGAAAACATAGAGACAATCAGGGACAATTCAAAATTCATGGGCTATTTGATGATTTTAATATGTCATATAGTAATGTTAATATTTTAGGTCTGATCATGGTTTTGTGGTTATACTAAAAAAATAAAGGGTACTCCCCTTTCAGCTACGCATATGGAAATAACTACAGATGCAGTTGTAAGGTGTCTGGGAATCGCTTCAAAATAATGTGTGTGCATGTGTGTATGATAATTGCCATGACTGATAATTACTGAGGCAGGTGGAAGGGAACTGAGGGCCCATTACATTATTTGCTCTACTTTTTTTTTTGTTTTTGAGAGAGAGGGTGCTAGTGAATGAGGGGCAGAGAGAGAGGGAGGGGGGGTGCTAATGAGTGAGGGGGAGAGAGAGAAAGAGAGAGAGAATCCCATGAGGGGCAGAGGGGGTAGGTGGAGAGAGAAAGAAGCAGGGCTCACCAAAAGCAGGGCTTGAACTACCTGATTCAGGGCTCAAACTGTCAAACTGTGAACAGATCATGACCTGAGCCGAAGTCAGATACTAAACAACTAAGTCATCCAGGCACCCCTTATTCATTCTACTTTTATATATATTTGAAAGTTCCCATAATAGGGGTGTGTGTGTGTGTGTGTGTGTGTTTTAATTAAAAAGTAACTTCACAGGGAAGTCTGACAAATGCTATCTCAGCCAGGGGGTCAAGGTCAACATCAACAGCGCTAAGTCAAGTCAATAGCATGCACCTCTGAGATGGGACGAGAAAGATGCTTCACTTCTGCGGACTTCTTCCCCCCAAACCCATCACCCCAGTTTATTCATGAGAAAATCATCAGACACAACCAACCTGAGACGCATTTCACAAACCATCTAACCAGTACTCCCCAAAGCTGTCAAAGTCATGAAAAATGAAGACTAAGAAACTGTCACAGATCAGAGAGACTAAGGACGTTGACTAACTGCATTATGGGATCCTGGACAGGATTCTGGACCAGAGAAAAGGCCTTCGGCCAAAAACTGGTGACACCCCAATAAAGCCTGGAGTGTAGCTAATAGTCCTGTAGCAGGATTTCTCAGTTGTGGCAGATGTCCCATGATGAGTGATATGAACACCCAGGGGCAGTGGGTGGAGGAATTCTCTGGACTAGCTTTCCAACTCTTCTGGAAATCAGGCCTTAAGCTATTCTAAAATAAATGGGTTATTAAAAAGTTCACTGGCCCCATATTCCAGGAAAGCCATGATGTACTGTCACGAGACACAAGCTCGTGGCAGAGACCTTACACCATAAGATCCTGTTCTGTTAACAAAGTCAAAACCCCCTTGTTTCATGTCCATAAGCATTTGCACACGGAGAAAGGCATGGAAAGACGGACACCAGGAGATCGACATGAGTGAGCTGGCTGCGAGGGCCGGACGGGCATCAGAGACAGGGTAGGAAGGTAGGAACAAAGACCGTAGTGAGTGGGAGAATCGTGTCAGCGAAGCTGTTGAACGCAGCGGGTCTGTGACCGCAGACAGGTAAAGACGGAACACGCACACGGATGAGGAGTGGAGGGTCCCAGGGACAAACGACAGCACTAGCTAGATAAGGAGAGGGGTGTATTTAGCTGAGGCAGGCTTGTCTTGATTTCTTTACTTCAGGGTAATTACTGTGAGAAGATGACAGCAATGAGGACCAAACAAAAGGGTGAGCATCTCTGCAGACAACAGAGCCGAGGCACAGGGAGTTAGAGTCATCCTGCCCGGAGGTGGCTGGGCCAGCACTCTTGATTCTAAAGCCGTCTCTGGTCACAGACCCTGGGGTTCTGGGGTGGATGAGCTGCTAACCAGGAGTGAAGGGGCTTTCAGAGGTGATCTGCTCCAGCCAGGGAGGCAGGTCGGGCTGGGGGTGGCAAGGAGGTGCTAGGGTGGGGCTCCATGGGGGAGGGAGCAGACTGGGGCTCCCAGGTGCCCGGAGTTGAGCAGATGGGGAAAAGGAAGCGGCCTCTCCCAGTAGCAAGGGCAAGGTGCCCTCCTGGGGCACAAGGAGCCTTCTGCCAGTAGGTCAGGGGTGGGCAGGGCTACAGGGTCTGGCGGGAAGGGACCAGACTCACCTCTAGCCAGGATGCCCTCCCACCCCCACCCAAGGGGCAGAGGCCCATATGGTGCCCTCTAGGGCTGCATCCTCCTTACTTACTTGACTTCCAGAGGCCCCGGGCACTTCTCCAGAGCGTCACAGAGGCGGGCGAGGCTCGGGGGCTCCAGGAGGCACTGCCGGAGGCTGAAAGGGGGCAGCGGACGGGGCAGGGCATCAGAGAGGACCCTTCTGTAGCCCCAGGGCTCTCCTCTTCTCCCTCTCCCCCTCCTCCTCCGCCTCTAGGCTGCAGGATCCTTCCCTTGCAGGACACGCTCTTTACCCCAGGTGTCCCCTACAGCCTGATCCCCACCACTCAGACAGTGACAGTAAAGGCTCCCAGCTTCCCTTGGCTTCCCCACTGCCACTCCCCCTGCCTGAGCCCAGGCCACCACTGTCACTTGCCTAGACCACTTTAACACCCTCCAACTCCCCTCTGGCCGCCATGTAATCCTTCTCCCCCTGGCACTATCTTATCTTTTACCTGTGCAAATCTGACCACGCCCCTCAGGAGCTTCAGTCCTCTGTGGCTCCCTATTACACTTATCCTTTAGCAAAAGGCTTTTTCCAAGGCCTCGCCTGCCTTCGCTCACCTCCACTCGCCCTGTATATGCCCAGGCCACACTGACATGCTTCCCAAGAGCCAATCTTTCCCTCCTCAGGGCCTTTGCCCAAGCTGACCCACCTGCCTGGGTCACTCCTCCCAACTCTTCCCCTGGATAACCCTGTTTGGGCCCCAGCTGAAGCGGCTCTCTTCCTAGGTGAGGAAATCAAGGCCCAGAGAGGGGAGGGGCCCAGCCATGGTCACACAGCCTCCCCGAAGCAGAGTGGGGAAGTCTTATGAGAAAACAATGTGGGGTCTTTTGTCCAGGGAGAACTCTGGGCCCAGCAGCCCCCGCACCAGCCCTCATACCGGCCCTCTTTCTTTCTCTTCTCTCACACTCCCTCTCCCCCAGCCCTAGCCCCCTCCGGCCTCTCACTCCCTGACTCTTCACCCCTATCGTGGTGACCCCCAAACAAGAAGTACCAGAAGCTCCTGGGGACGCAGCGCTGATCAAACGCCAAGAACTGGGCTCCAGCTGGGAACTCTGCCAAACGTCCACCAGCCAATGAATCCCTTGGGGTGGGGAGACCGTTTAGAGAGGAAAGGTCAAATGGTGCACATTGGAAGACGAGACTCAGAAGTCAAGCCTGCAGGGGGCCTAGGGACGATCCAGGCTCTCACTGCACATATGGGGAAACTGAGGCCCATGGGAGGGAAACCAGAGTCAGAAAAACCAGCAGCTTATGCCTGTGACTAGGTCACGGGGAGCTGGGAGAGAGTCCTTCCTCTCTCTGATCACCAATGTGGCATTCACGGACATGGCCTTCCTGTGCCTCCATTCCTTAGACTTCAAGAACCCATAGCATTCCCAGAAATGGAGACCTGGGCCCAGGACATAAGACCCACCGGGCCTTGGGCCACTCTAGCTTCAGATGGCCCAGCTGGTCTGGCAATGCTTTCCCCCGACACCTTAGCTGGGAACACCCTCTACCAGCTGCTGGGCCCCCATCAGGCGGCCCCTGGGCTTGCCCAACTCCCAGGAGAGACCAGGGGGCCCGGCCCCACTAGGGGGCAGCCAGAAACACGTGCGCGGATCTAACTGTTGTTCCTTGTTTACTGCAGAGGTGTGGAAACTTTGTCAGAGCACCAACGGTTCTTGGTTTCTCAAATGCCATAAGCGGAGTGGGAAGTGGGGGTGACTCATACGAGGTCAGCTGTCTGCAGCAGTCTGCAAACGTCTGGCTGCCCTCCCTCCCACTCAGCAGCCCTGTGCCCGACACCTGCTCTGGGCTGTCACACCACCACCTTGGCCTCCCTCCCCAGCTGCAGTGCCTCCTTCCAAGGGAGACCTCAGCGGCTGATGACTGCAAACCTGCTGACACAGGGTACATTTGCGGAAGTGGCGCCAGACCTGGGTGGGTTACTCTGGGGCTCGCGGCATGGCGCTGGGGTAGGGAGCACCCGTAGGAAATGGGGACGGTGGGGGTGAGAGGGGAGCCCACCCCACCCATGGAGCTCTCCCTCCTCACCTGCCTCTTCTGTCACCTCTCAGGACGATGTGCTGACTCTCAAAGCTGCAGAGAGAGAGAGAGAGGCAGCAGTCTGACAGAGGCCAGACGCCCTGGTCAAGGAGCACCTGGAGGGCCGTCCACTCTCTCAGCAAACACAACAATACATATACTAAGCATAACGACACTGATTAGGGCACAGACAAAGCACACCACCGACATGACTCCTTTTATTCTCACAGCACCACTGTGAGGTTAGGAGGTATTCTGACCCCTCTTTGACAGATGAGGAAATAGGTATGCGGAGGCTCAGTGATCTGCTCAAAGCTGTCCAGCAGGTAAGTGGTGAGCTTGGATTTGAACCTGGTCTGTCTGTGCTCACACCTCCTGCTCTTGGAAGGGGGAAAGGGGAGGACTGAGCAGACCTCACTGAAACCAAGGCTCATCTGCATGGCCTGGCTGGGTCAGAGTGCCCGGTTTCCGTAAAAGTCTCCCAGGATAATCCCAGAGAGTGAGCAAGGGACAGTGTCCCATGGCAAATTTGGAGAGATGAGAGTGTCCCAGGGCTACATTCATTCATTGGTCCAGTCACTCATTCAGCACACATCTAGCACACACTCACTGGACCTGGGACCATGCAGGGCCCCGAGGAGGCTGCCCTGTGATTGCGACAGATAAGGAAGTGCCGTGGGAGCCAGTGGCCTATGTGGTCAGACGGCGGGGTGGTGTCCCAGAGGCACACTCACCTGACATCCAGGTGGAGAAGCCACTGCAGAGTCGAGAAGCACTGGGTCAAAATGAACACTGCATCCAGGGACAAGCCATTCTCACTGAGGCTGGAGAATCACAGGGGTGACATTGATGGAGCTCACCCAAGACTCAAAAACACCCTGTTTGTGGTCAGAGCCCAGGGCAGGGGAGAGCTGTCCCTGAGTCGAGATGACAGAGCTCACTGAACCCCAAAGGGTCAGAGGGGGCCTCTTCTAACTCCCCATTGTACAGATAGGGAAACTGAGGCCCAGAGAGCAGCAAGGTCTTGCCCAAGGTTGTGAAACATGTCGGTGACAGAGCTGAGAATAGAAGTCTGGTTCCCTGGGTCTGTGATAAATCTGGAGAGGGCTTTCAGGTTGAAGTTGTACCTCAGTTTCCCCACCTGATAAAAGAAGGGCAGTGCCCAGTGCCAAATGAAAATGCAAGGGCTCCTGTTCAAAAGTCAGGAACAAAGCTCTTCTTTTCTTTTGGGTCTGTCAATTTGTCATGGTGTTTTCTATTTGCCATTTAATGCTGCACTCCTCCGGTGCGGGTACTGGTTGGTGAGTGCAGACTCTCACGGGTCTGGGGTCAGAACATTTCACAGTGTGGAGAAGGTCACATGGGAATTTGCCAGAAAGCACCAATCTGCATATAATTTGCCTGAGATGGTGTGGTCTACCACACCACCCACATGCAGGCCCAGAAAGGGAAGAGGCAAACCCTTCTTCCCAGATCCCACAGAAAGACTGAGCAGGAAGGGCCCTCAGAACACAGCACTCACTAAAGTTGTAGACAAAACCAGAGTCAGCCCCTCTACTGTTTAGGTGTTAACTGGGAACCAGGGGCCCAGAGAGGTGACGTGACTTCCCTAAGGTCACACAGAGAAGCTAATAGTGGTGAGCTCTCCCCAGGACCTCTCTGTGGAGGAGGAGAGGGGTGTGTGGGAGCCTAAAACACAGGGGTCTCTTAGCATTCAGAAACTCTAGCCCGTTGCAGGCAAAGTCTGGGGGCTCCTGCCCTCTTTCTTGGGCCTCCCTCCCATCCTGAACATCTTCCCTCTCTCTGCTCTCCAGCTGCCCTGGGCACCCTGCTTGGGTAGCCTGTCTGCCGCAGATCCTCGCTGCTTACCAGCCTGTACCCTATCAACAGCCCCTCCCCACATACCGGGGCCTGAATGGCCGCCAGTCATTAGGTTCACTAATCATTAAGTGACCCTTCAACCATGCTGACACTGCCCCAGGTGACCTGGGCCTCTCAGAGAGCCTGTGCAGAGACACAAAGACAGGTTCAAGAAACAGAACCTTAAATCAGCAGCTGGATCACTGAGTCACAGAGGCCAGTCTCTTTTAATGAGAATCACAACTGCAAGTACCCTTTTTGAGCATTTACCATGTGCCACTGACATGCGTTTTCTGATTTAATCTTTACAATAACCCCAGGAGGGAGTGACATGGGACACAGAGCACCCCCCGCCACACACACACGCTGTCTCTCTCTCTCTCTCCCCACCCCCATCTGACAAGGACAAGCCTCAAGAGGCTTCAGGGACTCACTTTAAGGACTGTAGCGTACCCAGCCCTGGGAGCAGCTGAGCCAGCTGGGCGGCGCCTTCATCCCCCAGAGCATTGCCTGAGAAGCTGGAGTGGGGGGGGCAGAGGGGAGAACAAGTTAGTGCAGGATGCAATTGGGGGTCGTAGGAGCTTTGTCTCTCCACTTCGGTCACTCAGTCACTCAGCTTCTCCTGAAACTGGGACACGACCCTGGGCCGCCAGGACGGATCCCACAGATCCCACATGGGTCAGCCATTGTTTCCCCAGGGTTCTTATCCTGAGACTCGTGACACTTGGGGAGTCAGTGATGGGCTTCAGAGGGGATCATATGTGGGGGCCTGTAATTTAGGGGGAAAGGGGTAACCCCTCACCAGATTCTCTAAGGGGTTCCTGATTGCAGAAAGGAAAGACTGCTGATCTGAATCTTAAAAAATCAAACCAAAACCCAGCACACCAACACCCACTGCCTGAGGCCCCCTCTTGCCCCCACCATCCCACAGCAAGCACTCACTCAAGGTGACTGAGGTGGCGGCTTCCTTCCAGCACCCCGCAGAGCTGTGCGAGGTGTTTGGCTTGCCAGCCACAGTGTGTCAGCCTGCAGAGGGGAAGCACAGCCCTGCGGTGTCTGCCTCTCTGAACAGAGGTGAAAGTGGCCCCCACCCCCCACACATAGGCAGAGAGACTTGCAGAAAAGGGATGGGGACACATCTGGGACTCAAATAGAGGGACCAATGCACACCACACACATCAGACATGCCACACAGGCAGTAAAGAGCCAGAGAGAGTCAGAGGCACAGGGAGGCAAGGAGACTAAGAATGAGAGATGCTAAGATGAGAGACAGATGCAGAGACACACGTGCACACACACACTACACACCCATGCACATGAGGGCATATGCACACACACGTGCACACATGCATAGGCATGCACACACATACACAGCCCACACATGCACACACATGCAACACACACAGATGCATATGCATGCACACATATGCACACACATGCTTATGCATGCTCCAACACACACATACATGTGCATGTGCATGCGCACATATGCGTGCACACGCATGTGTGCACGTGCATGCACACACACATGCATATGCTGCCACACACACATGCAGGTGCACGCATACACACAGCGCCAAGGGAGGACAGACAATGACAGAAAGGGCAGCAAAGACAGAGAAACAGGAAATATAAGAGAAACAAGAAGCAATAGAGATAGACAGACAGGGAGATTCAGATGGACCTAGAATAAGAGAGAAGGCCAGGAGAATATTGACAGGAACCCTGTGGGGGCTGCTAAGTCCCAGGATGAGGGAAAAAGTGGCCACATGTCCCCATTCTCTCCATCCAGAGTCCCTGCAACTCAGCAGCTGCAAAGGTCAGGGGAGCTAAGAGGAGTGGGGGCTCCCAGGAGGGGAAGGTAACTGAGGGGCTGCCTAGTGAGCCTTGGTGGGGGGAGGGTTGGCTGGGCAGGGGAGGTGCGAGGCAGGGAAGCCAGGCCACAGGTCCTGGATACAACAGGTCATGTCCTCCAGGGAGCACCTGAGGCCAGAGGCCTGGGGACAGGCTTTGAGCGGAGGAAGGGACGAGTGGGAACCACAGCCGGGCCTGCGGGCCAGCACCGTACCTCATCCTCGTGGAGTGTGGGGACAGCTCACGGGGCCTCTGGTGCATGAGGCTGTCACGGAGTGCACCCCTGCAGGGACACACACCGAGGCCAGGCTGAGCAAACTCCTCAGCCAGTATCTCCAAGTCCACCCTCCGCCTCACCTCCCGCCATCAGGTCTCTCCATGAGGCCTGGAGACAGCCAGGCCTTGGTTCCACTGGAGCTTCCTGGCTCCCTGGCTGTGTGACGTGGGACAAATCATGTAGCCTCTCGCTGGGACAATGCATGGGAACTGCCCAGTGTCCTGCTTGCTGCACATCAGAGTACGTGCTCGGCTAACCTTGGCTGCTAATATCATTAACCTCCACATCATTATCAGTGCCTTCAGAGATGCCAGCCTAGGGCTCAGACCCTACATAAGACACTGTAGGTAGATACTGAGGGACCAAGAGCTGAGCCTCTGCCCATGTGTCAGGCTGGGACAATCCAGGAAGGCACCTTGTAGGCGGTAAACTTCCTTTAACGGGTCCTCATGACAGCAGGAGCCAGAAGTTCTGACCAAAATCAGAGCTACAGACCAAACAATCCGCAGTCCTTGGGTTTAGACCGCAGTCTCTGGTGCTCTGCTCTCTGGCTTCCCCATCCCCACCCCGGTATGGGAAAAGCGGAGGCAGTCTGTCCTGTGACACTCCTGCTCAGGGCCGCATCCCTTGCCAAGCTCGTTGGCTTCTTAATCCTTCATGAATCGGTCAAGGCTCCCTGGCAGCTGAGAGATGCAGTCTGGCTGAAGGGTCAGGGAGGACCTGGCTGTGCCTAAGGATGGGGCCGGGGTGACGCCATACCTCTCCTGCATTGCTTCCTGTTCCTCCTGCTCCGGGGCAAACGTGAGGACAACAGTTTTGTGCAGCAGGCTGCAGAGAGAAAAGAGGAAGAAGGAAACAAGAGGCTTACGGGGGGTCTTTGTGTCATTTTCTAACCTCACCCGGAGGGACCTAGAAGGTGTCATCCCCTGCCTCTAGCTGCAGCCACTTGCTGTGACTTCCTGAACTTTTGCGCCTCTGAAGTCTTTCTACAGAGATTTCATTGACTGATTAACCCTCATTTCCTGGCAGGTCCTTCAAAGAAAACCTCAGTTCTGCCTTCTCTCTGGTTTGGGCTTTGGGCTGAAACCCTCTTCCCTCTGCCTTATGCTCGGAGCCTGCTCAGCTGAGGGGACTCACCCCAGCACAGCGGGGTCACTGCCAGGTCTGGGACAGGCACCGACAGTCCACCCGAGGCTGTAACTTACAGCAGGAACATCCCTAACCTCATCTGTGTAAACTGCAAGTTAAATACACATTTTCATTGCAGAGGTCATACTTCTTCCCCGTGGAGAACTTAAAAACTATAGTAAAGTAGGAAGAAACTAAAGAAACCCACCCACCATCTCTTCCACTTGTTAACGACTGCTGATAACACCTGGGAGTGGGCTCTTCAAGTCTTTTGTTTGTTTGTTTGTTTTATGATTTTTTTTTTTNAGGCGCCCTGTTTTATGATTTTTTAAAGTTTTTTTAAAAGTTTATTTATTGTGAGAGAGCAATTGTGGGAGAGGCAGAGAGAGAAGAGAGAGAAGAAAGAGAAGAGAGAGAGGGAGAGAGGGAGAGAGAGAGAGAGAAAGAGAAAGAGAGAGAGAATCCCAAGCAGGCTCCTCACCATCAGCACAGAGCCTGACTCAGGGGGCTTGAACCCACAAACCATGAGATCATGACCTGAGCCAAAACCAAGAGTCACACGCTTAACCAACTAAGCCACCCAGGCGCCCCCCAACTTTTTTTTAAATGCAATTAATGTTCCTTCATTTTTCCTTTTCTTAAAAACTGGGATTAAATTACAGTTTCTCTTTTGAAAGCTAGTGTTTCAAGGCACAGGTTAAACATAAACAAGGGTGACAAAATGTTGACGACTATTGGTGGGAGCTGAGGTGTTCATGACACCATCCTTCCTACCTTTTGAGTACATTTGAAAATCTTTACTACAAAAGTGATGAATTAAAATTTTTATGTTTACCTAATATACCGCAGTCAGCCCTCCATGCTACAATTGTACCTATGTCAGTATTTTGCATTGAGGTTTTCTCTCTGAAGGTAACTTAGTTTACTTACCTAAGAGTCAATGGTTACCCATGTATGTTCATTCTTTCCTATTATAAAATACTGACATGAACATCCCTGCATCTAAATGTGTTTGTACCAGCAGGAAGATTCCTCCCTGGAAACCAGTGGAGCGTCATTTGGAATGAGCTAAGGATCCCTCATGAACCAAGGTCCCTTAATCTCTCTTTTGGGTTAGTCGATATCTTTCTCCCTCTCAAAGGAGGGACCACCCTCCTCAGTTAAGAGCCTTTCTGGGTGGAGGCTGTGATGACATTAATTAGCATCTGTCCTCAGCGCCCCCAGACTGAATACTGAGACTTACACAAAGAAAGGCTGGGCCCTGTCTTGGGTCAAGTTCCCTAGAAGCAGAGCCTGAGCCTGTGAATGGGACGAGGGTCAAGTGTCACACAATGATGACTTGTGAGCGTGAGGTACTAAGGGCCTGCTGTCAGGAGAAGCTGGGAAGGGATGAGGAGCAGAACAGAGTGGGTCCTCAGCCTGATCCCACAGGGAGCTCTGGAGCATGAATGGTACCAAAAGTTTGCCCCACCTGAAGCCAGGGGGCTGGAGAGTGCTATCTCTGCCTCTGTCACTGGCCACTCCTGGTTGGGGGAATTGGAGGGTAACCTTCCAGGCATCGCTGGCTCCCATCAGCCCAGGATAGTTTCCTGGAGAAGGTATAGGCTGTGAGTAGCCAACACCCAGAGGAGCTGGGAAAAGAGGGTTTGGGCGGGGCACCAGTAGCACATTCTATATGTCCCAAAGGCCTGGTGCCAGAAAGAATTCTAAGGACCTAGAGAGGATGATGGGAGAGCCCCAGAGCTCCAGACCGGAGGTAGGACTGGGTAACAGTGGTCTACGGGGAGTTCCTACCTGATGTGTAGCTCCGCTAGGGTCTGGCACATGCTCACTGCGCTCAGCACCCTGTGCACCCCGTCCATGGTCAGCCTGTTGTCACTGAGGCTGTGGAAAGGAGCGACAAGGTGGCAATCAGCAGGCAGCTGAAGTCCTCAGCCTTAGACAGTTCCAGTCCCCTCCTCTTGGCACAAGTAGGCTTGCTGACTGTCATTCTTGGGATGCCCTGGGTCCTCAACCAGGGTGTCTCAAAGAATTCTGGCCCATGTGGATGAGCCGAGAGATGCCTGAACCCCCTGCCCCGCTCAGAGAATAAGGTTCTACAGCTTAAGCGTTAAGAACTGACTCATTGTTTTCACCTCTCTGAGCCTATTTCCTGGTCTGTAAAATGATCACCATTTTAATCCCATTTTACAAATGGAGAAAGTAAGGCCCAGAGACATTAAATTATGTTAAAGCTACTAAGTGACAGAGCCAAGATTGAAATCCAAAGTCAAGGCCGCAAACCATAATTTCTCAACCTCAACCTTCCCCCACCCAACCCACACTTGAGGCTAAGACCCCAACACATCTCACCCAAACACCACCCTACGCCCGACCATGTAATACCACAGCACACCGAACAGCCTACTACTCGTTCTTTCCATCCCACTGCCCCCACAACCCACCTCTTCCCTCAGCAGTGTAACTCCACCCTAGCACACCTCTCCCCAAGGCAGTGCCCCACCACCCATCCACCCCTTGCAACATCCCTCCCCCCACCCCTCACCCCCAGGGCTGTTGTAAGCACAGAGTGGAACACAAGCCACTGATATACAAGGAATGCAGTCCACACATGCAAGGGGTTTTAAGAACTGGAGCTAAGACAGGGGCTCATGCCAGAGACAAAGGTGAGTCAAGGTCAAACCCCTCCAGTTTTGCTGGTATTGGGGAGAAAGCAGGCATGGCCAGTGGAGCAGAGCTATTTCTAGTGACTGTGGGCACACAGACCCAGGTGGTAGGGACCAGTGGGGCCTCTCTAGAGCCCTCCCTGCTACCCATCAGTGAGGCAGGCAACTCACTTCAGGTTCCCGGCGATGTACAGCTGGGCTGCAGCCTCTGCCATCAGACGACAGCCTTCATCGTTCAGCTGGTTCCCTGAGAGACTGAGACAGAGGGCCCTGATGCACTGTGCTGCAGGGGCGGGGACCCCCCCTCGGCCTCTGCATGCACGAGGGCCCTCCTTGCCTTCAGCCAGAGCATCTCCTTGGTAAGTGAGCCTTAATAGCAATGGGTGCTACAAGGCTGTGTGTAGTACATGTCCCGCACCACCCCAGCTGCTTCTATGATTATTGGGTATTTAATCCTCATAACAACCCTGTGAAGCAGGCACCATTATTATCCTCATCTTACTGAGTAGCAAACCAAGGTACAGAGTGGTGAAAGCAAAGCACCTCCTGAAGGGTGGACCTGGGACTTGAACCCAGGCTGCCTGATTTTAAAGCCTCACCCTCAGCTGTTTCTTTATGCTTCAATCTACATAATTACTTCTTGTGGATTATGTAGATTCCACATAATCTACATAATTAGACTCCATGGTCATACAGGCATCAGATCTAGTCTGGGGACCAGGGAGGGTTTCCTTGATGTTTGAATGACTTGCTTGAAAAAACTAGGAGCTCAATAGGTAAGGGGTGAGAGAGGGATGGGGGAAAGGTGCTCTTGGTGCTGGGCACAACTCATTCAAAGGCCCTGTGGCACAGCACACAGGAGGGCCTGAAAGGGGGACAGTGTGTCAGGATCGATGATTTCAGCGACAGGGCAGAGTCAGATGGGGCTTGGGAGGTTCTGAGTCACACAGGATTTTAGGATTTGGGCTTTATCCTGAGCAATGGGAAGGAGTGAAGGGGGCAGGCAGCAGTGAAATGCAGTTCCCTCTCTACCAGGTGGAGGTGGCCAGCATGGAAGCAGGGAACCCAGTGAGGAGGCTGATGCCATCATCCAGGTGAGGAATGAGAGTGGTTCAGACTGGGGAGGTGGATGAAAAGAGGGTGGTTTTGAGAGCTACGTAAGGGGTACGTCGACTTGGCATAGACTGGCTATGGGGTGGGGGGAAGGGAGCTGAGAGGTGTCTGGTCTGTGTAGCCAGGTAGGTGATGGGGTCATATTGCAGGTGAGAGCACTGGGGGAGGGGCAAGCTTGGTGATGGCCAGGTGGATGGAAGCATGTGAGTTTGGTAAAAACACCTGGTAATCCTGTCTCGGTTCTCCCAATGGGACAAAGTCAAGGCTCAAGCTTTGGTCACCAAGGCCCTCACCTATCCATCTTTCCCCGGGGTAGGGCCACTCACCTCAAAACACATTACGGCACTCCATCACTCCACCCTCGCGCCCATTTGATTTCCTGGGATGGTCCTGGCAGGGGTCCTCTCTGGGTGACACCAGGACCTCTAGCAACCCCCAACCCCTACTCTTAAAGGAGCTGGACATGAAAGGAATTTCTCCAGCCCCAAAAGAGGAGGTGGTCTCACTTTACTCTGGGAGGAAGACAGGGTTAGGGGACCTGGGGGCTGTAGTCTGGAAGACAGATGTGATGAGGCTTCTGCTTTGCAGGTCCGTTTACAGGGACAAGGCTGGTGGGAGTCGCTGTCTGAGCTTAAACCCTGGCCTGGACTTTTCCTAGCTGTGTGACCTTGAGCAAACTTACCTCTTAATTTTTTTGTGGCTTAACTTCCACTTCTACAAACTGGGTATAGTAAACAGCACTTATATCACAGAGACGGGGACATAAAATAAGAGGATGTTTGTAAAAACCCTGGCCCAGGGCAAATGCTAAATAGTGGTAGCTGTTATGATATCTGCATCCCCCAAATTCTTAATGAGGCAACATGCCCTTACTCACACCATGCTCCCACAGTAGAGGCCCTTCAGACCCTGCCCTGCCCACCGCCCTTCTCCCACCCCAGAACTTCCCATGATACTCACTCCACTTCGTCTAGGCGGGGGCCTTCCTGGAGCTGGGCTATTAGTTCCTGCACGTCATGGACCCCGAGCTCACACTGCTGAAGCCTGAGGTCAGGTTGGAGGCAGAGGGACTCAGGGCAAGAAGCCACCCCATGCCTCCTCCAGCTCCAAGGACCACTGCCAGGTGTGGGAGCCAAGGGAGTCCGGAGGCAGACAGACCTGCTTCTTAGTAGCTGGGAAATCTTGGACAAGGTACTTAACCACGCTGGGAAATCTTGGACAAGGTACTTAACCTCAGTCTCTTCCTCTATAAAATGGGAAGAATAAAGTGTACTTTGCAGGGTTTTCAAACGAATTACAAAGAGGTAATGGATATAAAATACCACAGTGCCCAACAAGGGCTCATTAAATTATAGTAATCATTATTGTTGTTATAACAGATGCTCCTTATTCAAGCCAGGATGGGTTTTTCATGTGCTTTCTCTGTTTCATGCCTTTACGCCTTTACCCTTTATCCTCCTTGCCCCAGCTATTCCTTTCCTGGGAAGGCACCTCCTCTCATATCATATCCCTCCCTTTAAGACTACGGAGCCCACAGAGGTACCTGAGTGCCAGGTTTCTGCTCTGAGCCTCTTTCCTCTGGCTGGCATTTCCCTGTAGGTCTGATGCCCTGCAAAGAACAAATCCAACACTAGCCTTGGCTTAAGAGTCCAGGGCCTAAGGAGCCAAACCTTTTACTTTGGGTTCTAGGGGCTGAAGACCCTGTAGCATGACCCAAAGCGAATGAGTGACAAAGACAGTCGTTTGAAGATGCTGAAGGTGCTATTCAGCAGAGCAACAAGAGCAAAAGTTCTGAGGTCAAACAGGCTTTATTCAAATTCTGGCTCTGTCTTATATAGATAGCTGTGTGGCCTTGGGTAAGTCACCTATCTGAGCTTCTATTGTCTCTTTTCCAAAATGGGATGACAATATCTAACACAGAGTGATTGAAGGATTAAATGACATGGTGCATGGTCAAGCACGCAGCATAGGCACAAAATTGAAGCTTAGTAAAAAGAAGCTGCTATTTCTATGTTGAAGGTTTCCATATGTGTATGCGCTACCTGTGGTTCAGAAGGCTGGGAGTATGGACTGTGTGTGGGTCCGGGTTGTGGGAGCCAGAGCAAACCCAGACTCTCTCTCACTGGGGCAGGGGAGGGCTGGGGGCTGCAGAGAAGCTGCAACATTATTAGCTAGGTTTTTACAGACCTCTAGATTGTCACTGTCCAAAAGAACTTTACACAATGATGAAAACCTTTTATATCTGTGCCATCCACTGTGGGAGACATTGGCCTCCCATGGTCATTGAGTACCTGAAATGCAGCTAATGTGATTGACAAATTGAAAGGTTCAGTTTACTTCATTAATATACATACTATTAATATACACTTGAATAGCCACATGTGGCTAGCAGCTACCATATTGGGCATCACAACAGTACAGCTGGAGGAGAAGAAGACATTGGTCCTACCGGGTCATTATAAGGGTGAGGGAACTGAAGCTCAGAGCAGGGAAAGGACTTGCCCAAGAACATACAATATTATCTGTCTGTGAGTCTCAGCCAGGGAGGGGTGTGAGGAAGCCCAGTTGTAATGTTCCTTCACGGAAAGGCAACTTCCCTCTCTTCACCCACGCAGGACTAGCCAAGCTGGAATCCATGCACAGCTGGAGGAGCCAGCACCTGAGTGTCACCTGGATGTCAGCAGTATTTTAAGGACATTACATGCATTAATTCATTTAATACTCAGAGTAATTCTGAGATGGAGATATCATCATTGTCTTCTCTTTTTAAAAAATCTTTATTTATTTATTAATTTTTAGAGAGAGAGAGAATCTTAAGAAGGTTCCATGCCCTGTGTGGGGCCAAACATGGGGCTTGATCCCATGACCCTGGGATCATGACCTGAGCAGAAATCAAGAGTCAGAAACTCAACTGACTGAGCTACCCAGGCTCCCCCCCCCACTTTTTTTTAGATGGAAGAGTTTTCCAGATCTTTCCCCACGTACTAATGCCAACCTAACAGTATATTCATGCCTTCCCTAAGGGCCTGCCTTGCTCTGAGACTTCTAGGGATGCTCCCTCACCACAGGGGCCAGATGTGGTCCAGAGATGCTAGAGGAAGTGAAAGTTCTTTGCCAACTCTGAGAAGTAAGTCATTTCTCAGGGCTGCAATAGCAAGAAGAAGCCCCACATTCCAGCTCTCCATGGGAAGACTTTCTCAGCCACCCTTCCATGCAACTGCTTGAGCCTAGACTGCTCTTAAGAATGAGCCCAGACCCAACCCCTTCCTAGATTCTTACCCTTCAAGCTCTGCAGCTGTCTCTATGGGCGGGGAAAGAAGGAAGATGAGGTCCGCCTCCCTGAAAAGTCAGACACCGAGCCATGAAACTGGTGGGCTGGAAACCAGCACGTCACCCCTGCCTGCACACCCCTTGCTGTCCCAAACATCTAGAAAAAGTTGATTTTGTAATTAACAGAGAAACAACTGGCAAAGGTGCCCCAAATCAGACATTTAAAATCATGACTATGTTATTGCTCAATGAATCCTTAAAGAGTGTTTCTAAAAGTCAGGAAAACAATTTTTGCAGAGATGACCTATTTTTTTCAGATAAGACTTTTAAAAATTAGGAATGCAGAGAGTTTTTATGGGATTTACGGTATTTTAGGTTTGCATGGCACTTAATTGTACTGTAATCTGAACAGATAACCCTAGTTCAGCACCATGGAGAGCAACACGCAGCTAATTATTCTTTGGGCTTGGCCTGTGATTCCTAGATTTGTTGATCCGTTCCTTCAACCATCTGTCCATCCATTCATCTATCCATTCATTATCCTACCCATTCAACCAACCATCCATCTGTCCGTCCATCTGTCCATCCACCCATCCATCCACCCACCCATCCATCCATCCATCCATCTATCTATCCATCCTACTCATTCCCTATATATTGAGTACCAGGTGCCATGTCTGAGCTAGGCTCTGGAGGTACCGATGTGAATAAAACAGATTTAGGTGCGTACACGTGTAGTTTTTGCAGACTAGGTGCGCCTTTTCCCACCCGCTACCTTCCCCTCCCCTTTTCTCAAGACGCTGAAGGCCCAGATTCCACTCCTTCTGCTCACCTGACCTGCAGCATCCTGACAGTAGGTTTTGTGACTGCTACCTTTGTCAAGCAGAGTAAGGTTGACATGGAGACACTGTTGCGGCTCAGGCTGAAAGATTGTGGCAAGGGTGTCAGGAGTGAATCCTATATCCCATGGGCTTCCAACTTTCTTTGCTCTCCAGGGGAGGAGGGTGACTCAGGCAGAGGTGGTGGAAAGACTGCTTACTCAAGCTTCTGGAGCCGTGGCAAGCAAAGAAGTCTCTCCACAATGTTCAGCAATACCCAGTCCTTGAGCTGGTTGTCCTGAAATCTAAAGGGAGAACAAGGCCCAGTCCTTCAGCCACGGAGCTGGGGGATTTCGGAGCCCTAAGTGACAGGTGATATGGCTGCTCTTATGCAGGAGACACAAGTCATAGGCCCAGAATGTGTTGGTGGCCTACTCCATGGTGTCCAGTAAGCCCAGCTAAAAGGAAAGGCCCTCTGCCAGTCTCACTCCTGTCTCTATTTAGTCCCAAAGGGGAGCTCCTGCCTAGGCCCAAGAGATCCAGATAATGGGCTGTGAAGGCCTCATGAAGTGGAATGAAGACACCCAGCACTCTGCTCTCAGGGCTATGTCTGCAATGTGCCTGAAGTTGGAGTTTATCAGGGCCTCTTGGCTCCTAGGTGATGACCAGAGTCTAGACTGCATAAGAGATGCTGTTTCCAGCTCCAGCTCTGGCCTTGACCCCTAGCCCAAGCACACTCTTTCCAGCCTCACATTCCCCATCTGTCAAATGGGGTCCACAACCCAGCCTTGCCTGAGTTCCTAGCTGGAAGGACAGAAGAAGTGTGAGGGTACCTTTGTGTATGATTGCTCTGGTCAGTGCAAAAGTTTGGAAGTGTGAACTTGCACACGTTTGCACATGGTAATATTTTTTCCCCTGATTATTGAGAGTGACCTTAATCTTTTCTCCTGTCACCTGGTGATCTCACAAAAAGGCACTCAGCTGTGGGGAATAGGAGCTGAGGTCCTACACTCCACTCAACAATCAGTACAACCTAGTGCCAGGCTGCATCTCTCTGGATGAAAGGATGCCTTTTCTAAATCTCATAAAGATGCCATATAAGCCAGTGATGGTTCTGCCAGTGAGCTGCTGAGAAGGTTCCCTGGCCCCACCCCTCAGGCTATTCATCACAAACAGAGGGCAGGAGTATATTTGTGCGCATGTGCTTTGTTAGTGTGTACTTGCATCTAAGTGTGTATGTGGTTCTAAGTGTGCATGCATGTCTGTAGGCCTATCAATGTGTATGTGAGGGGAGCAGGAGAGTGCAAGTGTGAATACATATGTGCACGAGTGTGAAGGTATGTGTTTCATGCACTGATGTGTATCCACAATGTCCAACACCTGCCTACACATTGCTATCCCTTCTCTCAGGGTCACAGAAAGAGGGGAGGGGGGCCTCGAAACTCAAGGTCCTGAAAGATGGCACAAAATATTAGGTGAGAGAAGCTGTACTCTAGGGTCTTTGGATCCAGCCCCACCCAGTTCTCGGATTTATGCCTCCCCTCCCTGGGTCCCACTGAAAAACAATTGGCCAGATCCTGATGGAATATGCAGGACTCATCACAGGCTCCAGGGGGTGCTTAGGGACCTGGGAAGTGACTTGTTCCCCTAGCCAGCAGGTCTTTCTGGAGATTACTCACCTGACCTCTTCCAGCTGTGGACAGAGAGTCAAAGCCTGCACCAGGTGGTGGATGCCTTGGGCAGTGATCTTACTTCCTGCTAACCTACAGAGTAAGCAAAGATGGTGGGAAGGAACAGAGATGGGAAAGGGGGTAGGCCAGGAATCTACCCCGTGCAGGGTTGAAGGGAGAGAAGAGTGTTCCAGGCATCTCTGGCTGAAGATTCCTCTTGGACCCAAGCCCTGGCTCACCCCAGCTTCTTCAGGCTCCCCATTGTCGGCAGGCTCCTGGAGAGGGCTTCTGCAAAGGCATCTCCACACTTCCTGCTCTTAAAGCTGCCACAGGAAGAGGCAAGGTGGCAGAGATCAATGCTGAGCAGGGCTTAGGGGCCATCACCCACCCCTCCTCTGACTGAGGGAACTGAATACAGTTACGTTAATAATAGTGGCAGTAGTTGTTGTTTGTAGAAGTAATGAATATGCATTACAGCAAAGACTGCTAACTGTCCATTGAAACCCATTCTCTGCTGATAGAGCTCTAACTGGGAACATGGTTTCCCAGACAGAGATGGCATTTCCAGCCTCCCTTGCAGCTCAGAGTGGCCATATGACTATGTTGTCACCATTGGAATGTGAGTGGAAGGAATGCATTCTATCTCCATGTGTGTGGGCTTTAACACACGGGGTGCATCTAGCGCATGCTCCCCTTCCCTTCCCCTAAGCCCATGACCCAGCTTTGATCATGCAGAATCAGATGCCCAAGGAGATGATGGAGTGACAGTGAGAGGGATCTGGGTCCTACATGCCCACACAGAGCTGAGCCATCTCACCGACCCGGACCACTTAGCTCTGAGTCTCCCATGACAGTGAAGCAAAATTCAACATTATCTAACCTACTGTATTTGGGAGGGAAGGGTTCTCTGTTATGAGCCTCACCTTTTCTCTAGCTACTATTACATGTACTGAGCCTTCACCACATGCCAGGCACTCAGTAAGGAGGGTCTTCCCTGTATTCTCTTAGCAACTCTCATAACTCTCCCCCCCATGCAGTTGGTATTATTATGAATTCATTTTAGAGAGGAAGAAACTCAGGTTGAGAGGTTAAATAGCCTGCCAGAAGTCAAACCTCCCGTGGACTCAGAGGCTCCAGCTCATGGCTGAGAGGGAGAGGGAAACTAAAAGCTTAGCAACTGCGACAGCAGGAGCCAACTGGACCCTAAAGTCATGGAGAGGCATGGAGCTTCCCCACTGGGTCTCAGGCTAAGCGGTAGTTCAGCCCATCTGTTCTGATGTTCAAGATTCTTACCCAGCCTCCTTCAGCAAGAACAGCTCACCTGAGATCCTCTACCGGCTCACAGCCTGCCAGGGCCTCAGGACAGTGGGGCTCCAGGGGGCAGCCCTCAAAACCCAGTTGGATGGGGGTGTTCCTGTGCCCCAGGATGTTGTTCAAGGCAGCCAGGTCAGCGTAGGTCAGTGGGAAATTATGGAAAGACAGGTAACAGGGGAGGCTTTGGGCCATGAGGCTGGCCAACTCAGGCTCCTGGGTCTCAACCACGCAGTGACAGAGTGCCACAACCTTCGGTCCCGTGAGCCTGCGGGTGGCCAACTTCCTCAAGGCCTGCATCACCTCAGCCTGCCTAGCACCCACCCACACTTCATCTCTTTGTGCCACGTGGCTGAGGAAGGGACAGCAGGCACGGGATGCCAGCCCTGCCAGGAAGGTGGGGAGGTGGTCTAAGAGGCCTAGTCTCGCTTTGGTCCGCAGCACCCAGTGTGAACTGAGGGTGACATAGTGTGTGAGTGCGTTTTTGTCCACATCGGGGCTGGCCATCAGGTGCAAGGCAGCAAAAAACTCCTGCAGGCTGAGGTGGGTGAAGGCATAGCCTGCGTCCTGGTGCCCAGGGCCTGTGCAGATGCAGAAGGAGGTCAACCAACCGAGAGCAGCCCCAAAGGCCATCATGGGTGCAGGGATGTCTCCTACAGAGAAGATAACCTTCCCGGTCTCCAGACCCCTCAGGGCCACCTCGCTGAGGCCCAATAGGGACTCAGGAAGCAGGGGCCCCCGGGGGCCGAGGATAGATACCATCTGCACATAGTTCTGAGTCACAGTGGGCAGAAGGGCCACAGCTTGGCCTGGAGAGCTGCTTGTGAGTACATGGTAGAGGCAGAGGCAGGTGACTTGGCACACCGCAGGCACCGCGCACATGCTCTGCAGATGTCTGTTGTCCCTCAGCTGTGCCAGGGCTGCCTCCTGCCACGGCTGGTTGCTGAAGAAGCGGCCCATATACTCTTCTACCCGTGGCCTATCAAAGCCCCACATATGGACCATGGCTGCCTCTGTGGGCAGGCAGTCGGGCAGCTTCCCTGGACGGGAGGTGGCCAACACCCAGCAGCCAGGCAGGAGGGTCCCTTTGCAGAGGCCGGAGAAGAGGGCAAGGGCTGGACTTAGGGCCTCAGGACCTGCAGCATCCTTGCTAGAATGGGGGTGGAGGGCCTGGTCCAGCCCATCAAAGATCAGCAGGACTCCATTAGCATTCTGCTCCAGGTACTGGAAGACCAAGTCGGCGCCCGTCTCGGGGCTCAGGTACAGATCAAAAAGGAGCTGGGGAAGCGTCAGGGGCCTTGTGATCAGGTTGAGCTGGCGGAATTCAAAACGGAACAGGGCCTGGAAGCGGTCCAGCTGGCCTTCCGCCCACTTCTGGCAGAGCCGGTGGGTCAGTGTGGTCTTGCCCATGCCTGCCTTCCCCAGGAGTACTGTCATCCTCGGGCCCTTGTCAGCCTTAGTGCTGAAGAGGTCCCGGAGGCTCGCATCAGTGCCATCTTCTGCCTCGGGGTCGCCCAGGATGGCCCCCTCCTGAGTGTTGAAGGGTGCTGTGGCCCGGCTCCACTGCAGGATCGGGGGGATGTAGACCTGGTGGAGGGCGAGGGGTTGCCCTGGCTTGGGCATCCTGCTGCCATAGCGCTGCTGGGCAGAAGTCCTCAGCAGCTGCAGGTACCTCTTGGCCAGCTCTGCAAGGGGCGGGAGTGGGGAGGGGCATGAGGGCAGGAGGCCTCCCACCCCCTGATCCCCTCACCCTGGTCCTGACAGTTGGGAGCCTATGGCCTCAGGTGTGTATATATACGTGGGGGGAGCTGGCGAGAGCCCACAGGGGCTGTTGTGCCAACCAAGTTCCTAGAAGGAACTGGTTTTACAGAAGCACAGGTTCATTGGGCCACTTAAATAGGGAAGTCCTACCGCGGCTCTGTTTGTTTTGCAACAGTATATGTGTAAAGTTTTCAATGAGATGGAGATGAGAAGTGGAGTACTCCCCTTGCAGCAACTTCTTGGAACAGACTGTGTATCTGAGTAGCCTGTTCCTCTCCCTAATATTTCGGTTCTGCAACGCTCAGGGGTGAGTGCTAACAACCTGTAGGCCCAAGCACTGACCAGTCAGAACTGGAGTTGGGCCCGTACTGCGCCAGGTATTAACTTTTTAATTGCTGGATCACTGGGAGATCTTGGGTGGCCCAGGGGAAGGACTGGAGCCACTGTCAGAGAATACTGGGGACAACTGGTTAAGAACAAGGACCCTCCTGGACAACTGGTGGAGAAAAGAGAAGTTCTGGCTGGTCCTCAGCAACCCCAGGCCTTGTGGTGGTGCTGGTGGTGGGGTCTCCCTGCTATCCCACCCATCTCTAAACTGGCCAATGAGGGCCCAGGTCTGAGGTCATGCTGGTCACCTCCCTGAGGCTCCCTCAATCCTGAGGAAATGGGCGGTGTCCCTGTAAGACCCCAGATGATGAAGTTGCAATCTGCTGGGGTGCTTCAAGCTCCTTCAGCTGCACCATCTCCGGAGAAGGCCCTGGGGCCTCCTGTGGTGGGGGGGGGGGTCCTCCTTGCCGGACCCAGCACTCTCAAGAGCCCCAGTCCATGTCTCCTGGAGGCTTGGAAGACAGGAGTCACTGGGCTCTTGGAGGCTTGTCAGCAGGGCATAGAGTTCAGGACCTGTGTCCTGGACCCAAGGCAATTCAATCCTTATGTCTGGGTCCCTCCTCACCTTGGTACTCACCTAGTTGCTGCTTCCTACACTGCTTCGGGCGGGGTGAGGACCCACAGCTCTCATGAGGCCGCTTGAGCCCTAGAAAGGATGGAAGAAGAGTAAGGGGTGAAGTTTGGGAGCCTGGGCTGAGGGGGCACCAAGCCCCTTTCGGGGGCTCCAGTCCACAAATAGGCAGCAGGCAGACAAGTGTCTCCACACCCAGGGACTGAGAGATGGGCAAAGCCTGCATCGTCACCAGCTTCTGTTTGCAGAAGTGGGTCCCAGGCCTATGTGAGAGGCCTAGAGGCTCTGGGCTGGGGATCTCCCAGTCTAGGATGCAGGGAGCAGTGCCCACAGCCAGCAGCCTCAGGAATACTCAGCTCCAAGAAATGCATGGCTTGGGAAAGACCCAGGTCTGTTGAGGCCACTGCTGGTTAGAAAAGTGGAGTTTCCAATGGGCTTGGCCAGGTCTGTGCCCTCCCTCTTGTGCCTGTGTGTTTTATCCCCCTCATTTTACATCTTTTGCATTTCCTCACTTCCCTTAATGGTTTCACAAGTCCTTGTCTGCTTATGGATTGTCAAGAGTCACTTTATGCCTTTCTAAAGAGGTTGGGAAAAGAAGAAAGAAAACAAGAAGGAAGGGGAGAGAAAATGGAGGGGAGGAAGAAGGGAAAGAGGACTTAGGGAAGAATTTGAAGAAGGAAAGTGGGATATTCCTACCGCCAGGCATTAATGACTAACCAGAGCAGCCTCTGGGCAGGTCCCTTGTGTTGCCAGCCGTTAACGTTTACAATTTTTTATTATTTATTTATTTTAAAAGATTTTGTTTGTTTGTTTGTTTGTTTATATTTGAGAGAAAGAGAGGGAGAGAGAGAGAGAGAGAGACAGAGCATGTGCAAGACCTGGGCCAAAATCAAGAGTGGGACACTCAAAAAAAAAAAAAAGAGTTGGACACTCAATGACTGAGCCACTCAGGTGCTTCCCCCACCCCCACCCAGGTGTTGACTTTTTTAGGTGCTGGCTTGCAGGAGATTCAGGGATCCCAAAAAGGCACTGGGACCTGCTTAAGAGTATTTTAATATTCCAACAAGTCCTCTTTTTTAAAAAAAAATATTTATTTATTTTGAGAGAGAGAGAGAGAAGGTGCCCATGAGTGGGGGAGGGGCAGAGAGAGAGAGAGAGAGAGAGAGAGAGAGAGAGAGAGAGAATCCCAAGCAGGCTCCATGCTGTCAATGCAGAGCCCGATGCGGGCTTGATCCCACGACTGTGAGATCATGACCTGAGCTAAAATCAAGAGTCAGACACATAATCAACTGAGCCACCCAGGCGCCCCAAGTTCTCTACTAATAAGGGACTCACTGGCTAAATATCAATCAGGCCTGGTCATAGCCACATGATAATTATGCCAGTGCAATGATTTGGGCCAGAAGGAACAGGGACCAGGACAAATAGCTTTGATCTGCTAGGGAGCTGGGATTATGGGGTCACTGTTCTGTTAAAGCCTGTTGATGTTAATGCCAAGCACCGCTATCAGTAAAAAGCCCATACTTCTACTGAAATAAAAGGCATCTAAATTGGAAAGGAAGAAGTAAAATCTGTTTACGGATGATAGGATCTTATATGTATAAAACATTAAAAACTCCACAAAAACGTTTTTTAGAATAAATGAATTCAGCAAAGTAGCAGGATGCAAAGTCACACACAAAAGTGAGTTGTTGGGGCGCCTGGGTGGCTTAGTGGTTAAGCGTCCGACTTTCGCTTAGGTCATGATCTCGCGGTTCGTGGGTTCGAGCCCCGTGTCGGGCTCTGTGCTGACTGCCAGCTCGGAGCCTGGAGCCTGTTTCAGTCTGTGACTCCCTCTCTCTCTGACCCTCCCCTGCTCATGCTCTCTCTCTCTCTCTCCTAGAAATAAATAAAACATTTAAAAAAACAAAACAAAACAAAACAAAAAAACAAAAGTGAGTTGCATTTCTACACATGATAAACAACCTAAAAAGGAAATTGCAAAAAGGATTCTACTTACAAGAGCATCGAAAGAATAAAATGGTTAAAAATTAACCAACAAGTAGAAAACTTGTACAGTGGAAAGTACAAAATATAGTCAAAAGAAATTGAAGAAGGCATAAATAAATGGAACTACATCCCAGGCTCATTTGAAGACTTAACTTACAGAGAAGATAAACTTCCGTTCTCCAGATCCATTCAGAGACCTAGATACAAGACCTCAAACAATAAAACTCTTAGAAGAAAACATAAAACAAAAGCTTCACAACATTGGATCTGGCAATGGTCTCTCGGATATGGCACCAGGGCACGGGTAACACAAGAAAAAACAGACAAACCCGGCTTCATGAAAGTGAGAAACATTTTGTGCATCAAAAGACACTATTCACAGAATAATAAGAGAACTTACAGAATGAATGATGTCTGTAAAACATATATCTGAAAAGGGATTAATATCTGGAATATATAGAGACCCCCTAAACTCAACAACAAAACAAACAAGGCAATTAAAACCATGGACAAAGAACTTGAAGAGACAGATCTACAAAGAATGGCCGACACCACCAATCATTAGGGAAATGCAAATCAAAACTGCAGTGAGATGGGGACCCCCTCACATCCATCACGACAGCTACTGTAAAAAACAAACAAACCGGGAAACAAGTGTCGGCGAGGATGTGGGGAAACTGGAGCCCTGTGTACTGTTGGTGGGCATGCAAAATGGTGCTGGCAATGTGGAAGCAGTGTGGAAGTCCCTCAAAATATTAAAAATAGAGCTACCATATAACCCTGGATTCCGGATATATCCTCAAAAAGAATTGAAAGCAGGGTTTTGAAGAAATATTTGTTCACCCCTGTTCAGAACAGCATTATCCACAATGGCCAAACTGTGGAAGCAACCCAAGTGTTTATCGGTAGTTGAATGGGTAAGTGTGGTATATACATACGATGGAATGTTCTTCAGCCTCACAAAGGAAGGAAATTCTGCCACAAGGAGGAGGAGGAGGAGGAGCAATCTTGAGAACATTATACTAAGTGAAATGAGCCAGTCACAGAATGATTCCACTTATAAGAGGTACTTAGAGTAGTTGAAATCATAAAGACAGAGAATAAAATGGTGGTTCCCAGGGGCCGGGGAAGAAAGGAATGGGGAGTGAGTGTTTAATGAGGCCGGAGTATCAGTTTTCCAAGACAGAAAGAGTTCAGGAGGTGGATGGTGGAGACAGCTGCACAGCAAGGAGAGCGTACTTACTACCACTGAACGGTGTGCTTAAAAATGGTTAAGGTAGATGTTTTATGTTATGTGTATTTTACCACAGTTAAAAAATAAAAGGAACATAAATAAAGGTTTGGAGAATAGAGTGAATGAATCCCGAGGTGGTCACCATTTAATCACTGACCCCCGCTGCGCTCCATCAAAAAATCAGTAAGAGCGTCCAGGGTGTGGACAGTAGCCGTGGGTCAGCGGCAGGCTCAAGGTACCTGAATGAGGAGGAGCCTGAGTCTGTGGCTTTGGAATATGAGGCCCTGAAGCTTGGGGACAGGGAAGTGAGAACACGCTTTAGTGAAACGAGACAGGATTCTGGCAGGTGCCCAAGAGCTGTCAACTTCAGACTCAGTCAAGAGGCTGCAGTTTAGACTCCTGGGAACAGGTTCTATCAGAACAGGCCAAAGTCTTAAGAGGTGCAGAGGGGGAGGTGGTGCGACCAGGAGCC
>NW_027551573.1:2480217-2520608 GCF_008692635.1 Crocuta crocuta
CAAATGTGTCGGAGGCTGGAGGAGGCTGGTTTAAGGGAAGCAGCTGTGCCCAGCCGCCACCATCCTCCTCCGGGTTGGAGGTGGGGACTTCTCATGCTCAGCAGCCCCTCGTGCTCCGGAGCCCCAGTCCTCACCATGGTGGAGCTGAGATTCAGGTCGGCATTCTTCACCAGCTCCCAGCGGGCTGGGCAACCCTGAAAGAGAGGGGGAGAATGCGACATGGTCTCGGGATGCAGCGGGATGCCCCAGGACCAGCTCTAGCCTGGCGTCTGGCTCAGGGCTCGTCCTTCAGGGTAGGTCCCCAGCAGGGGAGAAATCAAGCGGACCCTCCACGATCTCTGGGGGACGCAACCGGTGAAGGCAGTTGCCGGCAGAAATGTGTACGTATGTGCAGGTCTGTGCACGGACAGGTATGCGCGTGCGTGTCGGCACGCGCACGAGTGCTTTGTGTGTACGCATGTGCGCATGCGCGTGTGATCATACAGGCGCATGCGCACCGTGAAGCCCCCTTGCATCTCCTACGCTCTGCCTTGCGGGAAGTTCTAGGAGTTCTCACTTCCTCCCCAAGAACATTGTTGCCCCTCAGTGTTTTGTTTCCCCACGATGCTGCGTAAGTAGAAGGTGCCTAGAAACATCCACGGAACTGAACGGCATTCAAGGCACCTGCCCCTCGGTAGAGGTCAGAGGGCTCGCCCTGCGAATGCTCCTGACTGTGCTGAAGAAAGAAACGTCTTGAGCATTATGGGCTATTTGGAATTTCTTGGTTGGAAGTAGGCACTGGTCCTTTCTCTCCTTGCATCTTGCCTTTGTAGGCAACTGGGGTGAGGCAGGGTAGAAGGAGGGATCTTCCAGGTCCCCAGCTGATATGGTGAAAATAGGGAATTTACTCTGGAAAGTGCTCAGAAACATAGCATTTTGTTCCTGGCTCGACTGTGTCATCTTTGTGTAACTCAGGTGGGTCCCAGCCTTCCCCTGGCCTCTCTGGCTCCCCGTGACAGGGGGCTGGCTGGCTGCTTTGTGCCTCTTAGGTCTGCCCTTACCATCTCCGTGGCCCCAAGTGCTCAGCAGCAGCACCTCCAGGTCCAGTGGGACATCAAGTTCCATGCACACACAATGGATGAACGCCTGCCAAGTGGCCTGGCCTTGAGTGTGCAGTCTGCTGAGTTGTAGCATGACACCCTGTGTGGCATCCTCGGCCTTGTTCCTGGAGCTCAGGTCCATCTTGGGGAGGAAGAACTTCACCTTGGCATTCAGCCATTCTGGGTCTTTGCTGAGCAGGCTCACGAGCCAGCTCCATAGGTTCTTGGTGCCCAGCTGGAGGCTGTCGGGGTCCATGAGGAGCTGGCTCTGCAGGGATAGGGTAGGCAGGTGAACCAGGGAGCAGATAGGTTGGGGGAGAGGTGAGTTGGGAGGCAGGGGAGTTGAGGACAGGTGAGCTGGGGGGCAGGTGAACAGAAGGACAAGTCAGCCAGAAGGAAGCCAAAGCAGGTAGTCAAGAAACACCTCCCACATCTGGGGCGGGGGGGCGGTACATAGGCAGACAAGTGGCTTCTTCATGGAGTCACAATGACTATGCCCAGTGATTGGTCCCAGAGAACAGTCTGCTTCTTTTCCTTATCCCCCTGACTATGTGTGCCTGCGTCCTGGCTCTGGAATGGTCCAGTTTATCTCCTGCAGATGGTCCCCAAGGATGCTTTATTTTTTCTTGTTTCCATGGACCCGTTTGTGCTGCTGTCTGTCTGAGCTAATAAGCTCATGGCAGGGACAACTAGTTGTCTTCCAAAATCTGTTCTCCTTTTCTTCCTTAGAACCAGAACCCCTGAATATTTCCTGGTCATCTGGAATAGACTATTTCCCAGCTTCCCTTGCAGTTAGAATTAGCCATCTTACTAAGTTTTGGCCAATGGGACATAGAAGTGTTGTACATCCTTCTTTGTTTTTTCCTTGGCTGGAATGTCAACGTGACGGCCAAACTTTGGGCAGCCATATTGGATCATAAGGTGGAAGGCAGTGCAGAGAAGGTGGAAAGTAAGCCTTTCTACCTGTCCTGAACTTCTCTTACATGACAAGGAAATACATGTCTATTTGAAGCACTATTTTTTAGAGCTTTTTCCTACTCAGTGAAATCAAATCCTAGCTAACACAAACCATCTCTCTCTCATTGAGCAACTTCTCCCTTTCTAAACTGGCACTCACAAACAACCTGCTAGTAGGAATACCAATATAAGGCAAGGGGCACTTACACAGCAAAGCTTAAAAAATATGCAGTCCCTTTGATTAGGCAATTCTGTTTCTAGCTCCCTAACCTTAGGAAATCATTACAGGTGTGCATATAATTTTTAATTGCAAAGCTGTTCGCCATAAGATTATTTACATAGATAAACATTGGAAACAACCTGAATGTCCAAAAATTGGGGATTAGTTAACTAATTGGCAGTCCATCAAACAGTGGAGTATGCTGTAACATCTCCAAATGTACTTTCTGGTATTATTTCCTTAACAGTAGCAAACACTAAGGAAGCACATCCTATGTTCTAAGTACACTATGTGTCTCATAATCCCCACAACTATAGAGACCTCACGTCTGAGAAGAGAGGGAGCCTCACCGAGTGTAGCCTTAGCAATTCCCAGAGGCTGGGGCACAGGATTCTGTGTCCTGGGGTTCAGACCACAGCTGTTCCTTTGACTCCCACCCACCAAAGTCCTCTGGGCAAGTGTCCCCAGCCCCCTCTGGCCATACCTTGGCAACTGGACTGATAGTAATAGCTCCTCTTTCAGACACAGAGCTTCAGAATTCATGAAACATGCTCACATCCATGGGGTAGGCACCGATCACCGTCCCCACTGAACAGATGGGAAGACTAAGGCCAAGGAAGGGTAAAGGATGTACCCAAAGCCATATTGCAAGTCCATGGCAGAGCGAAGCTCAGAACTGAGATTTCTTGCCTGTCAGGTCAGTACTTTTCTGAGGCCTTGGAGCCCTAATGGCACCAGACAGGGCTAAGTCCCCAGACTTTGTGTGATCTTGGGAAGAGGTTGTGGTTATGGCCGAGGGCACAGCTTCTTTTCCGGGTTACAGTGTTCAAAGTCCATGATGTCCGTAAAGAAATCGGCCAAGACTACGAGGTGTCAGGTGGAAGTGAGGTGTGCCTGGACGGTATAATTCCTGTGGAAGTCCTTCATCCTCAAATGTGTCTTCCTGCTAGTCTGACAGAACACCTTTATTTCTACCATTAGCGCTCGATCCTCTTGGGGTACAGCATCAAACTCTTCACGGATAACCATCCCTGGAAGAAAAAGCATATTACATTGTTATTGATCATTGAGGTTTCTATGAGAATAGCTTTGGAGACAGAGGATTATAGCAGAAAGATCCTCAGACACAAAGTTTGGAGACTAGCATTCTTGACCCAGCTCTGTAGCTAATTTTCTGTGGCAGGCACTAGGGCTGTTCACAGATATTCTCTTTCTCCTCTTCCTAGGCCCTTGGTAGGATTACACTTCCCTGCTCCCTTGGCATCCGGCATGACTGCAAAACTTGCTTTGGCCAATGAAATACGCTAAAGAATGACACATGTCATGTCCGTGCAGAAGTTTTAAGAGCCAACGCGTGATTCGCAATGCTCCCTCTTTTCCTCTACCACAGGGACGAGTAGGATTCCAGATCTTGGCTGCTCCTTTAGTCTGGGTCCAGCCAGAGGATTTTGGGGAACGGAAGTCCCAGTTGACTGACAATAGACAAGAAGTAGGATCGTGAAATACGTTTTTGTTGTCATAAGCCACGAGGACATGGGCGGTGGTTTGTTACTGGCCTATCCTAGCTGATACACTCATAGTATATAGCCTTAAGCAAGTCTATTCTCTGTCTGGGCTTCAGTCGCACCATCTATAAAATGGGTTGATCAGATGCTATCTCAAAAACCTGATTTTCTGTGTCTGATGATTTTTACTCTCAAGCTGAATGATGGATAAGGGTAGGCTTATTATATCAGGAGCAGCCCAGGGAGGTAAATATGGGTAATCTAGGCAGGGAGCAGTCGGTAGGGAGGAGTAGGGGAGTGAGGGAGTGGATGGGAGGGTAAGGAAGGGGGCAAAGGGTAGAGGGTGACCTACTTGGCCTCCTGGTTCATCCTAGATGTTCGAGGGTGTCCGCAGAGACTGTCTCATGAGTACCTGGGCCAAGTCTTGTGGGAGGAGCTGGATTTTCAGGTTGTTTCCACAGGGCAGGTACCTAAAGAGAGGAGACCGGTGCTCTCCTCAATGTTCCAGATCGCAAGAGGAATGCTGTGTGGAAGGCACCAGCCCTGACCCCTCCTCTGGAGACACCTCTGAGGTGTTCGACCCAGATATCTCGTCCTTCCGCAGCCACAGCTCCTTTTATCCCTGGATTGTGCCCAGCCCAACCCTCTCCGGTGCCACCTCCTACCTCCTGTGGCCCAGAGGGTGCCCCTCCCTCTCCCCCAACTTGGACATTCACCTCACAGTGACTTGTGGCATCAGAGTGTACCCTTCAAATCCAGCAGACTTAGGACAGCCAATTCATTTGGATGAAAAAGGAGTAATTCTCACCACAGATGCCAACTTCCTTTCCTAGTAAACTCCCAAAAGGGTAAGATTTGCAGTTTTCTTTCTTACTACATTTGAAGTAGTTTTTAGGCAGTCGAGAGTAAAACCTTCCTCTTCCTGAGAAAACCCAGAGGCATTGACCGCTGCCTCACCAAGAACACAATGAAATGACACGGTGGTGCAGAAGCCTTACAGAGATACTTGTCTAAAATACAGGATGGGCGAGAAGAAAGGAGGCTGAAAAGTACACGGAAGAAAGGAAGTAAGGCAGAAGAGCAGTGTGTGCACTGACAGTGTGTCTGTGAAGTGAGGACTGTAACCACCAAGCCCAGGGGGTTCAGTAAATCCACATAAATATGGCACCTTCTCACATAGTAAAGGTAAGTAACCAGAGGGCCGCCTGGGTGGCTCAGTCGGGGAAGCTTTAGACTTCAGCTCAGGTCATGAGCTCACGGTTCATGGGTTGGAGCCCCACATAGGGCTCCCTGCTGACAGCACAGAGCCCGCTTCAGATCCTCGGTGGCCCCCTCTCTCTGCCCCCCTCTGCTCATTCTGTCTCTCTCAAAATAAATAAATAAACTTTAAAAAATCTTAAAAAAAAAAGGTAACTAGACAGGTCTGTGTTCCCCCCACACCCCATTTATGTGTTAAAGCCCAAATTCCAAGTGACTGTATTTGGTGGCGGGGCCTCTGGTCCTTGGGTCACGAGGACGGAGCCCTCATGATGGGTTCAGGGAGCTTGCAGGAAGAGGCAGAGAAGGCCTGTTTCCTCTCTGGTCCCTGCCACACACGGATACAAGGAGAGGGTGGCCATCTACAAAGGAAGGGTGCCCCGCTACCTGATCTGTTGCCACCTCGCTCTTGGGACTTCCCATTCTCCAGAGCTGTGAGAAGTAATGTCTGGTGTGTAAGCCACCCGGCCTAGGGTGTTTGGTTATAGCCAAAATGACTAAGACAAACCTGCCTGTGGCCACAGAAAGTAAAAGGAAAAAAAAAATACCCTCTAAGTAAATACGTAGATTTAAGGCAGTACTACTTAAATTACAGCAGGACACTTCGGATAGCTGGATAAAGCTATAACAGTCCTTCTAGATGCTGGTGAGGATGTGGAGAAACGGGCACTGCTGGTGGGAATGTAAACTGGTGCAGCCCCTCTGGAAAACAGTGTGGAGGTTTCTCAAAAAATTAACAATAGAACTTCCCTAGGACCCAGCAATAGCACTGCTAGGAATTTACCCAAGGGATACAGGAGTGCTGATGCATAGGAGCACATGTACCCCAATGTTCATAGCAGCACTCTCAACAATAGCTAAAACATGGAAAGAGCCTAAGTGTCCATCAATGGACAAATGGATCAAGATGTGGTCTGTCTATACGATGGAATACTACATGGCAATGAGAAAGAATGAAATCCGGCCATGTGTAGCAACATGGATGGACCTTGAGGATGTTATGCTGAGCGAAATAAGTCAGGCAGAGAAGGACAAATACCATACGTTTGCACATATAGGAGGATTAGGAGGAACTTAACAGAGGACTGTGGGGGAGAAGAAGAGGGGAAGTAGCGGGGGAGAGAGAGGGAAGAAAACCATGAGAGACTCTTGAATGCTGAGAACAAACTGAGGACTGATGGGTATGGGGGGGAGGGGAAGGGGGTGATGGGCATGGAGGAGGGCACTTGTTGGGATGAGCACTGGGTGTTATATGGAAACCAACTTGACAATAAACTATTAAAAAAAAAAACTATAACAGGGGCGCCTGGGTGGCTTAGTCAGTTAAGCATCCAACTTTCGCTTAGGTCACGATCTCGCGGTTCGTGGGTTCGAGCCCCGCATCGGGCTCTGTCCTCTCAGCTAGCTCAGAGCCTGGAGCCTGTTTCAGATTCTGTGTCTCCCTCTCTCTCTGACCCTCCCCTGCTCACACTGTCCCTCTCTCCTAGAAATAAATAAAACACTGAAAAAAAACAACAACAAAAAACTATAACAGTCCTTTAGAGGAAAATGGGCAGACACAAGTGTTCATACGCCTTCCTTAAATATTTTGTAATAAACATTTTGTAATAAACATATTAGATAAAACAAGAAAAAAAATGAAGGCAGTTATATCAAAGACTATTTGTTGGGAGAGGCAGGCAATAATGGTGAGGCTTCCAGACCTCATAAAGCATCTTACATAATGCCTATCATTAAAGCTTTATGGAATGGTATTAAAAATAAAAAAAAAAACTGGCCAAAGGAATGGAATCACATTGGCTTCACGCTCACTTAAAACTCACCAGTTAACCAACGGTGTTAAGAGAAGACATATGGGAAAATACATGGTATTAACACACATGGTAATACAAGTGGCTCAAATTTAAGGAATTGGTTTTTAATTACATAATTAAATTAAAATGTGCTGTATGGAAATCAGGTGCCATTTCACACACCCCGTCCCCCCGAATGGCCATAGTGAGAGAATCGACCGTACAAGTGAGGATGAGGAGAAATGGGAATGTCAGATGTGAAAGGGGTGCCCACTTTGGAAAACAGTGTGGCAGGTGCTTAAAATGTTCCCCCCAGAGTTACCACATTAGTTAGCCCAGCAATTTCACTCCTACATCTCTCTCCGGCAGACACGAAAGCAGACATTCACACGGAAACGTGCAAACAAATGTTTGTTATCCGTAATAGCCCGGCAGTGAAAGCAATGCCAGTGTCCAAAAGCTCATGAATGGAGAAGCAAAATATAGTACGTGTATACAGTGTCATATGATTCAGCAACGAAAAGGAGCAAAGTACAGATCCACGCTACAAGGAGGAACCATAAAAATGTTACGTGTTATGCCGAGCGAAAAAAGCTCCAAAGTATATCATTATAAGTAGGTCCAAATGTGTGTGTATTTGCATATGCAGAGACCCACTCTAGGCCTACACAACAGATTGGTGACAGGCCTTCGTCTGGGGAGGGGACGCAGGGGACGCAAGCAAAGGGGAGCCCTTTATGCTGTACTCTTTTGGACCATGGTTACATTCAAACTTTTTAAAAACATTTTTTTAATGTTTATTGATTTCGAGAGAGAGTGAGCGGGAGAGAGATCGTGACCTGAGCCAAAGTTGGACACTTAACCGACTGAGCCACCTAGGCGCCCCTCAAACTTTTTCATAGGCACATTTTTATAAAAGAAAAAAACCCATAAAGGCATTTACATTAAAAATGAGAGTAGACATTTCCCCAATCTGTAAGGAAGATAAATACATGGTGATATGAGCACAGGAAATTATCAGTGTTGGCTCGTAGAAATAGAAGTTCCCTCCATAATGTTAAGTAATAAAACTCAAATAGAAATAGGAGGGCAAGCCAAAAGGATAAACACATGCATTAAGAATGACAGAGAGAGGCTAAAAATTCAAATTAAAAAGTGATTTGTACATACAGAGGACACATTTTCTTCTATGTTTTAGTTGAACATTTGCGTGTGTGTTATGGGGACCAAATGCCATGTTCAATGGAAAAGGGGTTGAAAGAACTGAACATTCAGCATAGAGAATATGTGCTCAATGCCAGACAAGGGCTTTCGGCCTCAGCTGTCTCAATTCTCACAGCTGTGCCTCCTGGATGCCCTGTATGCATTTACAAATGTCCCCAGCCCAAAATGGCAATCCTGACCTCCCTCTCCCCCTCCCAAACTGCCTGCGTCTACCACCACCGTCCCCAGGTCAGTGAAGGACGACCTCCTGCTTCCTCGAGCTCAGGCCAAAGATGGGAACCTGGCACCGCCATGTCTCACCTGGATTCCTGCACCAGGAGACCCTGGGTGTCTCTACCCTGCCCCAACATCCTCCACGGAGGGCCGGAGTGTCACTGTCAAACTGTGACCCACAGCAGGTGCCTTGGGCACGCTGAGCCGCCTCCCTCACCCCGAGTGAAAGCCAGAGTCCTTTTCAATGCTGTTCAAATAGTTTGAACAGGTAAAAAACAAAAATCAAACTTGACAACTTAAAATTTTCACTTGACACTTTTTTTTTATTAACTTTTGGCACTTGATGTTTTTGTGAGAAAATTGTTCATTTTGCCAAGAATGTTTGAACTTTAATAGAGCGCACAGTTGCAGATGATATTTTCCTATACTTAGAAATCTTATATTTTCACACTTAATTTAGTTTATTTTGCTTTGTCTTTTTCCCCTTATTAGATGGGCCAGCAGCCGGTATCTCTTATGTGTTTCATTTTCATTTATTAATTCTGTAGAACTTTTTCTTTTTTCATTTTATAATTTTTTAATGTCCTGACTTATCTTCCCTGATTTATTGAGAGTGTTAACTTGTTAAGCTTACGGGTTAGTTGATCGCTTAAATCAGTTCTAGTCTTTTCATTTTAAAACATAGTAAGAAAACACTTTTGGCAAACTTCCATAAATTTATGTCAGGTTTATGTCATGTTTGCATCATGTTACTAGTAGATTTTAATTCTGAACTGAGTCATTTAATAGAGGAGTGAGTTATTTTTTGAACCTTGCCATTAATTTTTTGTTTTACTGTACCGTGCAAAGGATAAGTTCTATGCAATTTCTGCTTAGGGAAATATGTTGAAATTTTCCTTTTTTGCTTGGCATATGACAAATTTTAAAATATTCCATGACATTTAAAAAGTTATTCTTTTTCAATAAATATGGATTTCTGTCCCTCAAATTATGCCAAAATCAAGTCTAGATGAGCCCAAAATTTAAATGTAAGAAGTTAAGTCATAAAGGTACAAGTGTTCAATTTACAATTCATGAAGCTCTACGTTGAATTTTCTGCACTTTTTCCTATGTGCTAGATTTCACAACGAAGAAGTTAAAAACATTTAAAAAAAATTTTTTTAAATGTTTTTATTTTATTTTTGAGAGAGAGAGACAGAGTGTGAGCAGGGGAGGGGCAGAGAGAGAGGGAAATACAGAATGTGAAGCAGGCTCCAGGCTTCAAGCTGTCAGCACAGAGCCCAACATGGGGCTCAAACTCATGGACCTTGAGATCATGACCTGACCCAAAGTCATATGCTTAACTGACTGAACCACCCAGGCGCCCCAGAAGTTAAAATTTTTTTAAGTGCTGGAAAAACACATGGGGAAAAGCCCCCCAAAATAATTTCAGAGTGGAGACGGTCTAGCTGAGCATGACACAAAACTCAGACACCATGAAAGAAAAACGGAATGAAATTGATCAGATACAAATTAGAACTTTTGTGTTGCCAAAGAACGTAGCAAATAAAGTGAAAAGACAAATTAAAAACTGGAAAAGAGATCTGCAAGTTATCAGAAACTGAATATTTTTAATATATCGGGAGTTACTGCAGATCAGTAAGAAAAAGACCAATGCAGCTGACAGAACAGCGGGCAAGACCACGAACCGTTTACCATGAAGGAAATATAAATAGTTCTTGAGCACTTATGAAAAGATGTTCCACTTCACAGGAAATGAAAGAGATACATGTTAAAACTAAGAGATGTACCGTTTTCCAGCTCTTAGATTGTCAAATTAGAGAGCTGGCAAGGTTGTGAATTAATAGGCATTTTGATGCACTGCTAATGGGGGTGTGCACCAGTACAACTTTATCTGTGAACATTTCAAATGCCACATAACCATACCCAGCAATCCCATGCCCAGGCACTTAGCTTGCATGTATATTCATGATGTGCCAAATAACCTATGTTCAGGAATACTTAATGAACCCTTGTTTATAACCGCAAAAGTTTCAAAAAACCCTAACTGTCCATTGAAAAGACACTGGTTACATTGTGGCACATCCACACGACAATGGAATTCCACGCAGCCATTAAAAGGGAAGAGGCTGAGGGACGTGGGATGACACGGAACAGTGTTCATATCATGCGTGCAGCCAGAGCTATCGCTAACCCTCAGCTCCCGTCTGGCCTCATTTCTGTCTAAACCTCCTATCAGCTGCCCACCACGTCCCAGATAAAAGTTACAGTATGTTAATATGCCTGCCACAAAGTCGTGCACATCAGGCGGCCAGGAAAGGTTCAAAGTATGAATAAATAAATGGTCCCTCTCCATGTGGCCGCTGGCTACCCCCCGGCCCTCTCACACACCTGCTGCCCTGCCCATGGGACAGTGCCCACAGCCCTGGCTCCCCATCCTCCCACTTGGAGCACATGACTTCCTCTGCCTGCAGTGCCCTTCCTATTTCTTCTCACCTGTGCAACCCCTCCTTCTGGATCTGGCTCAACTCCTGCTCCCTTCTCCGGAAAGCCTTCCTGCCTGCCTTCCCAGACCTCGTCATGCCCCCCCGCCCCCAGGCTTCACCCCTTAGTGTGCTCTTCTTTTTCCTCCACCGCACATCTCGTGCACTGCCATTTTCTCTTGGCCCACCAACTTCCTTCTGCATGTTGGCAGTACTTTGAGGGCAGGGGCAGGGCCCGATTCCAGATAAGAGCAGACACGTTGCACCAGGGCCCTAGATTTGAATCCCTACTCGTTACCAGCTGTGTGGCTTTGGTAAGATTAGTCTCTTGCTGCCTCAGTTTCACCATCTGCAAAATGGGGATGTTGTAGATCAAGCTTCTAGAAGCGGCGCCCAAGACAAGAGGGTTCCCTGCAAAAGTTACATACTGAGAAGGTAAGGGAAGTCTGGCTTCAGCCTGACATGTGGGGCCGGACGGGGTGGGAGGAGCTCTGGAATGTGATCCTGTTAAGAGGCAAGGAGGCTGGGCCATATCAGTCAGTCATTGGCTATGGGTCATGCCCATTGGGTGGGGGAGAGAGGCATCTCTGTATGAAGTAATTCCTATTGGCCAAGGGCAATCCTTCCAGAAGGTGCTGATGTTGGTGGCCTAGGACCACAGTGGGTGGGGGGTGGGTGCACTGGCTGGCTAGGGGTGGAGCAGGTGAGTGAGAGGAGACAACAGGGTCTGTGATGGGAGTACTAACAGCTACCAGGCAAGGTCATTGGGAGACGAAGCAGGAAAAATCCCTGACATGGCTTCTGGCCCCCTAGAAAGAGTTGAGACATGTTAGCTATGATTCCAAGTGGTGGTGCTGTTTCCTCCGTAGTCCCGGCCCCTAGTGCAGGGTACAGGGAAGGAAGGGAGGGGTGGCAAAGAGGACATGGCTTGAGTCATAGGTTTATGATCCATGTTCCTTTGGCTTCTTGCCTCTTCCTGATTCCCCAGGCTTGGATTACAGGGGAGCACCCAGGAGGCTGCGTGGAAAGGGGAAGCAGGGGCTGATGGGTCCACTGGCTTGTTGGGTCCCGTCTCCTCGTCTCTACCAGGGAGTTCCCACCTCCCTTCCTTGTGCCCGGGGCTGGTGGGGAGGGTCAGGCCGAGGAGAAGGGCCCGTGGGAGGTCAGAAGCCCCATCCGCATAGCACCGGCGGCCCTGGGTTCTGCCCCTGGCTCCTGGGCCCCGGGTGGGAGAAGACAGGATGGAAGGGGGAGGCTGAGGACGGCCAGTGGGGAGGGACGGACAGAGGTAAAAAGGGTTTGGCTTTAAGCTCAGCACCAGAAAGGCTGTGGTTGGTGGGGTCACAGGAAATGCACCCTCTGTCAGGGCAGGAATCTTAGCCACTTGGACAGAAATATCCCGCAAACGAAAAAGAAAAATGCCGCTGAAGTTGGCTTCTCAGGACTGAGTGCACAGTCAGGCCTGGGGACCCTGGGATGGAGCAGACCCACAGAGGCGCTCAAGCCCTCTCAGAATGCCCCATGCCAAGCCCTGCAAGGGGTGATGACAGAGATCTGGGCCTCTGCCTTCCCTGAAGGTGGTTGGTTACAGTCTAAGGCTTCAGAGGATGCCTGAGCCTGGGTGCATGTGGGGTCCATGCTAGGCCCATTTTATAGACGGGGAGACTGAGGCCCTGAGAGGGGAGGCTTTGCAAATAAGAAGCAGAGGCAGGGCCAGACTGACCCAGTGTGCTCTTTCTAGAAGGCTGATGCAGCCCCACCCTAGGAATGGCCCTCTTTTCACTGGAAGGCTCCATGGGGGGACACCTTCAGAAAGATGTCAGCACAAGGGGCACCTGGGTGGCTCAGTTGGTAGGGTGTCCAACTTTGGCTCAGGTCATGATCTCGAAGTTCATGAGTCTGAGCACTGTGTTGGGCTCTGTGCTGACAGCTCAGAGGCTGGAGCCTGCTTCAGATTCTGTGTCTCTCTGCCTTTCCCCCCCATCCTCAGAAATAAATAAATATTAAAAAAAAAAAAAAAAAAAAGAAGGAAGTTAGCAGCCATTTCCTCCCTTAACCACAAAAGCCATTGGAACAGGCAAGGGGGGTCCTTGACACAGCACATTTCCATGGGGGGGGCGGGTTGAGGATGTGGGGGTGACAGTTCTTTGAAAACCATCATCTGCACTATCCTCAAAATGTCCAGGTCCTCCAGGACTTAAACTCAGTTACAGGCCTTTGCTGACGCAGAACCTGAGGTCCCAGCAGGGAGGGGACCTGGCCAGGCGACTGCTGGAGAGCTGCAGCTGAACAAAGGTCTCCTGGCCCTCTTGGAGGGGGAGGGGGCAGTGCACAGGTAGGAGTGGGGAGGGACCCAGAGAGGGAGAGCAGCCCACGCCTACACCCAGGCCTACACCTACTGATGCCTGGGCGGTACCTGTCCCAGATTCAATGAGGCCTCTCTCTCCTCCTCACTGCAAACTGGGGAATCTGCGTCCCAGCCCGTGTAACTAGGTTTTAAGTCAGCTTCTTCATCCCCACCACCTTCCTACTCAAAGGGCTTGAGCCCTCCTCTGGGATCAGGGCGCCCTAGAGCCAGCAGGTGACCTGGTTGTAGGCGTGCCTCTCCCGCTCAGCCCTGGCATGAGGTGGCTGGTGAGGCCTCCGGGAGGCTTTTCCCAACATGCTTCTGGAAGAGCTTCCAGAAGGCTCTTCTAGCATCTGCCAGGCCACGTCAGGGGTTCACAAACTTGTCTGCACATTAGAATAATGGGGCGGGGTGCTTTCAAAAATTCCAATGGGCCACACCTGAACCAATCACAGCATCATCTCTAGGGGTGGAACATCAACACGTGTACTTCTGGAAGCTTCCCCAAGTGATCTCGTGTGCAGACAAGCTTGGGGACTGATGTTCTAGGCACTATGACACCAGTTCTCCACTCCCGGTGCGGGGAGACTCGTTCGGTGTTCCCTCGCCCTTGTTACCCTGATGCTCCAGCAAACCAGACCCACATGAGCCTTGCCCTCTGAAAGGCTGGGGACAGACGCCACCAAGATAGCCTTATTTAGACGAAAGCCTGTGGGTGTCTCCCGATGACTAACACTTCCGCCTCCGCCTGTCCCTGGCACCTTGTGCCGCAGCTCTGTGGCTCCGGAGGCTGCTCTCACACAGGCCTGGGCTCGGCACAGCTGCACCAAACTGGAAAGGAAGCCAAGGGCTGGAAATTCCCTCTTTATCCCCAACCATCCTTTGGGAGAGGATCCGCGGGGAGTTTGGTTTCGGAGTTCTGGGGGACAGAACTGACTTCCAAAGGCAGTCAGAGAAGGGAAAATACCATAGGATCTCACTCACACATGGAATTTAAAAAAACCAAACCAAACTAGACAGCCAACCAACCAACCAACAAAGCAAACAAAAGATACCGAGAACATATTGGTTGGCAGGGAGTGCTGCTGGGGGCTGGGCAAAATGGGTGAAGGGGATCAAAAGGTACCGACTTCCAGTTATAAAATAAATACATCGTGAGGATATAAAACACAGCAGGATGACTATAGTTAATAGTATCCTATTGCATATTAAATCATTAAGAAATAGATCTTAAAAGTCCTCAACACAAGAAAAAAGTTCTTTGCAACTATGTATGGTGATGGACGTCATTTATTGTGGACATCATTTTGCAATATATATAAATATTGAATCATTATGTTGTCCACCTGAAACTAATATAGCATCATATGTTAATTATACCTTGGTAAAAAATAAATATATTTTTCAATAAATGTATAAAATAAGACCTATACTGAATCCAGAGACTTTTGACTAATTGAAACACCACCATACGACCTTCAATGAATGGTCTTCTTTCCAAAGGAAATTCCCATTTCCATAGATCTTTAGTATTTTTCTTACAAAAAAATAATCAGTCATTGAAAAAGTCCTAAACATTGCAGAAATAAAACTTAAAGTTTATATTTCACGATCTCACCTATTAGGGAGAGGCATACAATTTCTATGACTTTTTACCCATATTGGAGGACATTTTTGCCTGATCTAAGAATCAGAAGAACATCATTTTTTAAATGATGTTTATTTAGTTATTTTGAGAGAAAGAGAGAGGCAGAGCGAGGAGGGGGGGTGGTACACAGAATCTGAAGCAAGCTCCAGGCTCCCAGCTGTGAGCTGTCAGCTGTCAGCACAGAGACTGATGTGGGGCTCGAACTCACAAACCATGAGATCATGTCCTGAGCTGAGGTCAGACGCTTAACTGACTGAGCCACCCAGGTGCCTCAGAAGATCATCATTTCTTTAAATTTTTTTTCTAAAAATAATTTCCCATTTAACTTTATTTCTAAAGTATTGCTCACCATGAACAGAAGATAACACTCAAAACAAAAACAAATACAAAAACCACCCCACCAGAAAACAAAAAGCCCAAAAGAAAATGGTGCTGTTGAACTAGAAAAAGTGTTACTGCTTGCCCAGGGCTCTGACTTGGGGCCCGGACTCCCGTTGCTGAAAAGGAGACCAGGAGTGTGAGAAGCACTAATTCAGCACCAACGGAGACTTTCTCTTTGACTAATCAGGAAGGACTAATGAGAACTGAAAAGAAGACAGTATTCTCACTTTGCGATTCAATTAGCATGAAAGCCCTGACTACACACCTCCTAAAGTCATCTTGTTGACTCCTACTGGATACGTCTTTCTTCGGGGAAACACTGACCTGCCCATTTCAGGAAGAAGATGCTGAGGCCCAGAGATGCACAGGACACCCTTAAGAACTCAGGGAAAAGACTACCATGAAGACACATAAGTCAGCAAATTATTTCCCTTTACAACAAGATGCCACAAGGTCCAAAGGCCTCAGAGTACCAGCTCCCCAGGGTTCGAATGCTCCCTCCATTTTGTCATGAGAGGCAAAAAGAACCACCAAGGCAAGGGACTGATGGGGATCCGGTGATGGTGCAGGCTCTATCCCTCCACCAAGGAGGTGTTCCGTCATGCACTTTCTCAGCTGCCTGCAGCCTCTACATCTGCGCAGTATTTTAGGAGGGACATTTAGAAACAGACATTTTAAAAATAAAGGTCAAGGAGAGGATTCCAGAAGACGGCAGAGTAGGAAGCCCCAGGACTCTCTCTCCCCACCTAGATGGCGCTGGCACAGGCACAATCTGTCTGATGGAATTGCTTTGGAACTCTGAAGTCTTTGGAGACTTGTCACTGCCAGGGGAAGGCTTGGGTGGTAAGTTGTGGTTAATTTTGGTCACTTCCAGCTCTAAGCACAGTAGCAGCTCTCCGTACCCCAAACCTGGTCACATGGCACACCGTTGTGCGTATGTTCCTGAAGCAGCCTGTGCACAGCCTGCAAGAATCAGGGTGAGTAAAAAGGACCTTGTGCTCCAAATATTGGAGATTTGTGCTCTGATTGCTGACTATAGCTTTTGATCACAGAGGTGCAGGGGGAAATAAAGGTAGGTAGTCATTGTTGTAAGATCATCTCCTTCTGGTTAAACTGTCAGGAGATTTAAGGGTCTAGACCCCTTTGTTCCCACCACTATTCTTCCCTTCTCCCTTTTCTGGAGCTAGACATTCAAGACTAGGACACAGAATCTGCATATAAGGAGAAAACTAGAGAGTGACTACATATGCCCAAGGAAACCTCAACATAAACACAAGAAGACATTAGGTTTACACCTCAGACTGATCCTCAGCACAAAGACAGCCCACAACAATGAAAAAAAACAAACAATAACCAAAAACAGTAAGGAAAATCCCAGCAGACTCTGGGGAAAGGAGAGAATTTGATTTCCAGAGTTACCATGTTATTATATTCAAATGTTCAGTGTTCAATCAGAAGAATCACAAAACATATGAAGAAATGGGAAAGTATGGCTCATTCAAAGGGGAAAGAAAATCAACAGAAACCACCTGAGAAAGACTTCATGGCAGACATATCAGACAATGACTTTATAACAACTGTCTTAAAGGGCGCCTGGCTGGCTCAGTCAGTGGAACATGCAACTCTTGATCTTGGGGGTGTGGGTTCCAGCCTCACCCCCGGTGTGGAGATTGCTTAAAAATAAAATCTTTAAAAATTGTCTTAAATGTTCAAAGAACTAAAGAAATATGTGCAGAAAGTCAAGAAAGCAATATGTGAACAAAATGAAAAAATCAATAGAGAGAGAACTTAAAAATAAACCAAAAAGAAATTCAGAAACTGACGAGTACAACTACTGAAATGGAAAATTCACTAGAGGGATTCAAAGGCAGATCTGAACAGGTAGAAGACTCAGTGAACTTAAAGACAGGGCAATGGAAATTACTGAAGCTGATGAACAAAAAGAAAAAAAGATTGAGAAAAAGCAAACAGAGCCTAAGGGACCTGCACATCATTAGGTGGACCAAGATGCACAATGTGGGAGTCCCAGAGGTGAAGAGAGGGAATAAAGGGAGGCAGAGAGAATATTTGAAGAAATAACAGTGGAACATTTCCCTAACTGGATGAGAGACATGAATATAAACATTCGAAAAGCTCAACAAACTAACTCCAAGTAAGGTGAACTCAAGGGAATCCAACCAAGACACATTATAATCATACACTCAAAAGCCAAAAACAAAGAGTGAATCTTGAAAGCTGCAAGAGAGAAGCAAACCATCACATACAAGGGATTCTCAATAAAATTATGTGTAGATTTCTCATCAGAAACTTTGGAGGCTAGAAGACAGTGGGCGGATATATTCAAAGAGATAAAAGAAAAAATTCTATTAATGAAAAACCTTGTGGCTGGCAAAAGTGTCCTTTGAAAGTGAGAGAGAAATCATGACATTCCCAGATAAACATATATATATATGTTTATATATGTATATATATATATAGTTCTTTTAAACTATAAAAGAAAAAAAGGGAAAAAAAGAATGTTGTAACTTCAGGATGTTAAATGTCATTCTCATGGTAACCACAAAGAATAAAGCTATAGAATACAGACAAATGGAAATTAAGAAAAAATTTAAACATTTCACTACAAAAAATTAAACACAAAAGAAGACAGAATGCAAGAAGTCAGGGACAAAAACTCTGTAGAGCATATAAAAAACAAATAGTACAAAGACAGAAGTAAGTCCCTCCTTGCCAGTAATCATGTTAAATGTAAATGGATTAATTCTCTAGTCAAAAGAGAGATTGGCAGAATAGATAAAACCACATGATTCAATTATATGCTGTCTACAAAAGACTCACTTGAGATACAAAGACAAAAACAGATTGAAAGTAAAAAAACGGAAAAAGATATTCTATGCAAATAATAACCAAAAGAGAGCAGGAATGGCTATCTTAATATCACAGAAAATAGACTTTAAATCCGAAAAGATTATGAGACAAAGGAAATTAGATAAGAGTAAAAGTTTCAACACAGCAAGGAGATGTAGCAATGATAAACATTTACATACCTAACACAGGCCACCAAAATGGAGAAATAGACAGTTTTAGAATAACAGTTGGAGATGGCAATGCCCAACTCACAATAATGGAGAGAACAACAGAAGAAGAGAAATAAGGAAACAGAGGACTTAAGCAATACAATAAACCAACTAGACAGACATATACAGGGCACTCTGCCCAACAACAGCATACACATTCTTCTCAAGGGCACATGCATTATTTCCCAGGATAGACCATATTTTAGGTCATACATTAAGTCTCAGTAGATTTTATTTTTCAAGTTTATTTATTTTGAGAGAGAGTGTGTAGGTGGGTGAGCAGGAGGAGGGTGNGGGGAGAGAGAAAATCCCAAGTAGATTCTGAGCTGTCAGAGTGGGGCCCAAGGGGTGCTTGATCTCATGAATCATGAGATCAGGACCTGAGCTGAAACAAAGGGTCAGACACTTAAACTGAGCTACCTAGGCGCTCCAAGTCTCAATAGATTTTAAAAGATAGATGTCACACAAAGTATCTTCTCTGACCATGAGATGAAAAGAGAAAGCAATAACAAAGAAAACTGGAAAATTCACAAAATTGTCAAAATTAAACCACTTTTTTTTTTTTTTAAAAAGGTTATTTATTTTGAGAGAGAGTAAGAGGAGGAGGGAGGAGTGAAGGGAGGAGTGAAAGGAAGGAGTCTCTCTCTAGAGAGAGACGGAGAGAGAATCCCAAGCAGGCTCCACACTTGTACACTCAACCAACTGAGCCATCCAGGTGCCCCTAAACCACACACTTAAACAACCAATAGAGCAAATAAGAAATTACAGAAGACATTAGAAAATACTCAGAAATAAATGAAAAAACATAACATACCAAAATGTGTGAGATACATGAAGGCAGTGCTAAACTTATAGTTGCAAATGAATGGCTATATTAAAATACAAGAAAGATCTCACATCAACAGATTAACTTTACAGTTTATGGAACTAGAAAAAGAAGAACAAACTAAAACCAAAACCAGCAGAAAAAAGGAAATAATAAATACTAGAGCAGAAGTATAGGACATAGAGAACAGAAAAACAATAGAGAAAAATCAATGAAACCAAAGTTGGCTCTTAAAAAGATCAACACAATTGGTAAATTTTTAGAAATATTAAGAAAAAAAGAAGATTCAACTTACTAAAATCATAACTGAAAGTGGTATTACTACCAATTCTACAGAAATAATAAGGATTATGAAAGAGTACTATGAATAATTATATTTCAACAAATTGGGAAACCTAGATAAAAATGGAGACATTTCTAGAAACACACAACCTACCCAGACTAACTCACGAATAATAGAAAATCTGAATAGACCTGTAATCTCCTAATAAGGAGATTAAATCAGTAATCCAAAATCTCCCAACAAAGAAAAGGCTTGGACCTGCTGGTTTCACTGGTAAATTCTATCACACCTTTAAAGAGGAGCTAATACCAGTTCTTCCCAAACTTTTCCAAAAATTGAAGGGGAGGATACACTTCCTAACTGACTTATGAGGTCAGCATAATCCTGATACCAAAGCCAGGATACAGACACTATAAGAAATCTATAGACTAATATTCCTTATTAACATTAATGTCAAAATACTAGCAAGCCAAATGCAAAGCCTATTAAGAGGATTATACAGCATGACCAAGTGGGATTCATTCCTGGAATGCAAGGATGGTTTAATACATGAAAATTGATCAATGGAATACATCATATTAACAAAAGGAAGAAAAAAAACCCCACATAATCATCTTGGTTGATGCAGAAAACACATTTAACAAAACTCAACATGCTTTCATTATTTTTTTAAAACTCAATGAACTAAGAGGGAACCTGGGTGGCTCAGTTGGTTGAATTTCCAACTTCAGCTCAGGTTACAATCTCATAGTATATGGGTTTGAGCCCCATGTTGGGCTTTGTCCTGATAGCTCAGAGCCTGGAGCCTGCTTCAGATTCTGTCTCTGTCTCTCTCTCTGCTCCTCCCCCACTCTCTCTCTTTCTCAAAAATAAATATGTAGAAAATCCTGGCCTGCACAGAAAAACCATTAGAATTAATGCATGAATTTGGCAACGTCACAGGATATCAAGTCAACACACAATAGTCAGTTGCATTTCTCTCCACAAATGATGTAGAATCAAAAAAGGAAATTACGAAAATGATTCCATGTACAATTGCATCAAAAATAATAACATACCTAAAAATTAACATATGAGGTGAAAAACGTGCACAATAAAAACTACAAAACATTACTGAAAGAAATTAAAAGCATAAATAAATGGAAACACATTATAGGTTCATGGAATGGAAGACTTCATAATGTTAAAATGTCAATATTATCCAAAGCAATCTATGGATTCAATGAAATTCCCATCAGAATCCCAGTGATGTGTTTTGCAGAAATAGAAAAACCCATCTTAAAATGGAATCTCATATGGAATCTCAAGGGACACCAAATAGCCAAAAAAAAAAAAAATCCTGAAAAAGAAGGACTCATAATTTCTAATTTCAAAACTTACTACAAACTAAATCAAAACAGTGTGGTATTGACATAAAAACAGACATACAGCTGACTCTTGAATAGGATGGGTTTGAACTATGCATGAGCCTATTTCTACATGATTTTTTTTGATAAATACAGTACATTATGGTAAATATATTTTCTCTTCCTCATGATTTTCTTAACATTTTTTTCTCTAGCTTACTTCTTTGCAAAAATACAGTATAGAATACATATAACATGCAAAATATGTGTTAATCGACTGCTTATGCTATTGGTAAAGCTTCTGGTCAAACAGTTTGTGACCAGTAGGTAAGTATTTGGAGAGTCAAAAAGTCATATCTGGATTTTTGACTGCCCGGAGGTCAGCATCTCTAGCCTCTACATTGTTCAAGGGTTAACTGTATAGACTAAACGAATAGAATAGAAGGCCCAGAAATAAACCTTTGCATATATAGCCAACTGATTTTTTTACAAAGGTGTCAAGACTGTTCAATGGGGGAAAAGAACAGTCTTCAATACATGGTGCTGGGAAACTGGACGTCTACAGGCGAAAGGATGAAGTTGGACCCTTACTTTATGCCACATACAAAACTAACTTGAAATGGATCAAGGGCCTAAATAAGACCCGAAACAATAAGACTCTTAGAAGAAGACATAGGACAAAAGCTGAACCACACTGGATTCGGCAATGATTTCTTGGGTATGATCCCAAAGGCACAGGTAACCAAATATATATCTTAGATCTCACAAAATTTTACTTTCGGATTTCATGAAAATGTTTTCACTTCTGTGCATCAAAGACACTAGCCACAGAGTAAAAAGGCAACCCACAGAATGTGAGAAACTATTTGAAAAACATGTATTTGACGAGGGATTTATAATCAGAATATATAGAGAATGCCTAAAATTCAACAACAAAACTAAATGCCTGTAATTGAACAACAAAAAGACAAACGACTCAATTCAAAAATGGGCAAAGGACTTGAAGAGACATTTCTCCAAAGGTCTATGAATGGCCAATAAGTGCCCTTAGGGAAATGCAAATCAAAGCTACAGATACCACCTCACACCCATTAGGATGGCTACCATCAAAAAACAAAACAAAGCTGAAAACATCAAGTGCTGTCGAAGATGTAGAGAAATTGGAATGCCTGAGCACTGCTGGTGGGCCTGTAAAATGGTACAGCTGCTGCAGAAAACAGGATGGTGACTCCTCAAAGAAATTAAAAATAGAATTACCGTATGACCCAGCAATTCTTCTTCTGAGCATACACCCAAACGAACTGAGTCTCAAAGTGATATTTGTACATCCATGTTCAGAGCAGCATTATTTGCAATAGCTAAAACATGGAAGTAACCTGAGTATCCATCAATGGAGGAATGGACAAGCAAAATGTGTAATATTATTCAGCTTTAAAAGTGAAGGAAATCCTGCAAAATACAATATGGCTAACCCTTGAGGATATAATGCCAGGTGAAATAAGCCAGTCACAAAAAGCCAAATACCGTACAATTGCACTTAAATGCGGTACATAGAGTTATCAGGGAGGAGGTGCTGGGGAGTTACTGGGCAATGGGCATAGAGTTTTGGTTTTACAAAATGAGTCCGGGGTGGGGGGTGGATGGGGGTGATAGCTGCACAACAGCGTGATGGACATAATACCACTGAATATTTTAAGTGGGTAAAATGGTTAAGATGGTAAATTTTATGTTACGTGTATTTTAACTTAGTAAAGTCCATATATTCCTTTAGAAGTCCACCCTGAAGGGCACCTGGGGAGCTCAGTCAGTTAAGCAGCAGACTCTTGATTTCCGCTCAGGTCATAATCTCGTAGTTCATGGGGCTGAACCCCACACTGGGCTCCACGCTGACAGTGCTCGGAGCCTGCTTCTGATTCTCTCTCTTCCTCTCTCTCTCTCTCTCTCTGCTCCTTCCTACTGTGCACTTGCTGTCTCTCAAAATAAATAAATAAACTTAAAAAAAAAAAAAGTCCACACCAAGAACCTAGCCTAAGGAAATAACCCAGAATGTGAAAAGCTCTAGCTACCAGGATGTTCACCACAGCGCTGGATATCAGACACTTTTCCTGATACAGATAAACTGGCTGAGACACCAAGCCACCTGGAATACAGTGGCCTCCGGAAGGTTAGGGTCCCCCCAGGGCTTCCCCCACAGGGGAGGGGATGGAGGCTGTAGTGACGAGGTCTTCTCTAGTGAAAGGTTCCTGTTGCAGGTCCAGCCTTTTGTTTTTTTTGTTGTTGTTGTTTTTTTTAATTTTTTTTAATGTTTTATTTATTTCTAGGAGAGAGAGAGACAGCGCGAGCAGGGGAGGGCCAGAGAGAGAGGGTGTCACAGACTGAAACAGGCTCCAGGCTCTGAGCTGGCAGTCAGCACAGAGCCCGACGCGGGGCCCGAACCCACGAACCGTGAGATCATGACCTAAGCGAAAGTCGGACGCTCAACCGACTAAGCCACCCAGGCGCCCCAAGTCCAGCCTTTTGTTAAATTAGATGCAAAAAATTCAGTCACAAGAAGCACTGTGAGCACAGAGGACTTTAAACTTCTCCTCTTCTTTTCTCCTTCTCTTTCTCTCTTCCTCCCCTCCTCCTCCTTTTTCTTTTTGCCCGTCTCTGCCTGGTTCCCCCCTCCTCCAGACATCATCACGGTTCATGGCTTGCTGCCCTCAATTGTCCCAGGTGACCCTTATGAGAAGGCCATGCCTGGGGTCTGCACACAACCTTCCTCACCCTCCAAGTGCCTACCCGCTTGCCTAGCTAGTCTTTCTTCACTGCAGCCAGGCCTCTCAACCACCGCACATCTCTGTGTAATTGTTATCGTTTTCTGTTGGCACATCAGTGAGACTTTGTCATGTTCTCGGCTGTAACCCAGTCCCCAGCGCAGGACCTGACATGTTATACAGAAGCTCGCGCTGAGTGGGCTGATGATCGCTGGGCGGAGCCGGGTGGGAATCTGTGCTGTCGGTACCCACCACCCGTGGAGAAGGGGGCATCACCCCACCGAAAACGCCCTTCGGCCATCGTACCTCCAAGAAGTTTCTAGGGGTCTCCTCCCTGGGCGGTCTAGCCTCTCTCCCTCTCCTCCCCTCTCTTAGGAGCAAAATCAGCGCCCCACACCTAGCACCCCACCGCACTCACATACTCCATGCACAGTCTGCCCCACCCCCACGTCCTGGTCCTTGCTGACCACTTTGTGCCCAGGGCCCGCCCACTCCAATCCTATCAAGGTATTTTCCCAACAGTACTTCCCTTCCTGAGAGGGATCGGGATGGGGGAGGGGGGGCTGTGGAAAGAATTAAAATGACACATTTGTTTTTTATATAAAAGAGAAGAAACAATCCACGTTAAGACCAATGCTTAAAAAAGTGGATATGGTTCCACCATTCTACAGGCAACTATGTGGCCACTCAAAGTTACAGTGTACTCATATTACAGACAACGAGACAACTTCCTTAACGTGTACAGTGGTTTTTTACAGCTTAATAGGAAAAAGACCCACAGCCCAATGGAAAAGTGGACAAAGGGTATGAAGAGACAGATTATGGAAAAGGAACTGCAAGTGACCCTTTAAATATTTGAAAAGATAAGAGAAATGAGGGGGCAAGACACCATTATTCATCTCGCAGATCTACAAATATGGAGAAGTTTGATACCACGTGTGTTGAGGAGGGTGTGGGAACCAGGTTCCCTCACACAGACCTGCTGGGAGTGAAAACTGGGGCAACATGTAAGGAGGGTAATTTGCCATGTTTATTAAAGCTCAAATGGTGCATCTTCCCTTTGATCTTGCAAATCTTGCATATGTGAGAATATGAGCCCATGATGACTCAACAAACATATTCATTACAGCACTGTTTGGGACAGCAAGAGCAGGAAACAACCTAAATGCCCAAGAGCAGTTAAATTAATTATGAGACAACCACAATGGAGAAATACATTTAGCTGCTAAAAAGAAAAAGGCAGATATTTTTGTTTTGTGTTGATGTGGAAAGATTTCCAAATTCCATTAAATTTTAAAAACGGTACAGGGGCGCGTGGGTGGTTCAGTCAGTTGAACATCCGACTTCGGCTCCAGGCATGATCTGTGTGTGAGTTTGAGCCCTGCACTGGGGTCGCTGCCATCAGCACAGAGCCCGCTTTGGACCCTCCGTCTCCCTCTCTTTCAGCCCTTTCCCTGCTTGCGCTCTGTCTCTCTCAAAAGTAAATAAAACATTTTTTAAAAACCCAAAAAAACAAAAAAAGATAAAAAACACTATCTAGAGTATATCACCATTTGTGATAAGGGGGAAAATATATACATATATTTGTATATATACAATATTGTGTGTGTGTGTGTATGTGTGTATTTGTGAAGGCCCACCTGAAGTGGAAGGAGACATAAGAACCTGATAACATTGGCTGCCTTCAGGAAGGGTAATCAGCTGGCTGGGAGACAGAGATGGGAGGGAGACTTATTTTTCATTATATACCTATTTGTATGTTTTATATTATTTTACTTTATATGAATGTATTAGCTACTATAAAAATGAAATAATTTAAAAAATGAGATAGGATGTACTTTTCCTGTAATATATAATTCCGTTTTAGTTCAGAAAGTGTAATTCCAGGGGCATCTGGGTGGCTCACTTGGTTGAGCATCTGACTCTTGATTTCGGCTCAGGTCATGATCCCGGGGCCATGGGATCGAGCCCTGCATCAGGCTCCTCACTGAGCATGGACCCTGCTTGGGATTCTCTGTCTGTCTCTCTCTCCCCCTCTGTCCCTCTTCCCCACTTGTGCTTTTTTTCTCTCTCTCTCATAAAAAAATTTAAAAAGTATAATCCCATTTTGGTTTTTACATATGAGTCTATTTAAAAATATGAATATACACACGTAGAAAAACGACTGCAAGTAACCAGAGGGAAAACAGCGACCATCTGAGGTCAAGTCAGTGTTCTCTCGAGGCTCTTCAAAGCTCTCCTTTGCCACATGTCAGAGGCATCTCAGTGAGAAGGACTGTGTAAAACCTTTCCGGGGAAGACTCCCACGTCTGAGAATTGATGAGAAGGCTCTGGAGTGACCCAAAGGATGGAGCAGGAGTCCCATTGCAGAGAGTCAGGCTTGAAACAGGATAAATGGGTGAACTCACATTTCCCCAGGCCTCTCATCTCCCTACCCCAGGAGAAAATGACTGCTTTCATGCCCTGGTCAACTAGGGAGAGAGAATGTCCACAGGGCAGAAGAAGAGACTGGGGACAGAGATGGCCAGAACTAAGCTCATACCCATCTCCACCCTCCCGATTCACGGAGAGCTAAAGAACACTTAGGGCTTCCCAAAGGAATGGAACAGCGGTCCATGCCAACTTTACCCAGCTTTCAAGGACCCAGGAACCCCCCAGATGGCATGCAGGTTACACAACCATGCCTATTTTACAGGTAACGGGTCCCACATATTACCAAGTGCTTGCCTGCCTCACCGCTTCTGCAATGGTTTTAAGTACACCGTGTGGGAGAGACATGTTCTCCAGAGTGACCAGAGGGACCAAAAATCTTCCCTTTCTAGAAAACCTATACCAACAGCCAAAGTGATCAATCTTTCAATTCTTTTTTCTTGGCAGATCACCTGGATGTTTTCTTTGCAGACTAGATTTCAGCCAAGGTAGACCTGTGGACTACCAGCCAACACTCAAAAATAGACCTGGCAAAGGACACCAGTAGTTTATGTCCTCAGGGCACCTACCAAAAGTTTTTACAGGGCGCCTGGGTGTGGCTCAGTTAGTTGAGTGTCTGACCTTGGCTCAGGTGGTGATCTCGAAGTTCATGAGTTTGAGCCCCCCATCGGGCTCTCTCACAGAGCCCGTTTAGGATCCTCTGTTCCCTCCTCTTTCTGCCTCTCTCCCACTTGCACTCTCTCTCTAAAAAATAAACAAACATTTTTTTAAAAAGTTTTTACAACATATTGGCACTTGTATTAATTTGTTTCATCCTTAGTCCAACTCTGCCTGGAAGGGGGAAGAGAGGTTCTGGGATGGTGATTTCAGTTCCTAGCTTGGTTAGAGTCGTAACAAAGTACCCTCCAGGGGAAAGTCCTTCCTTGCCTTTTCTGGCGTCTGGTGGTTGCCGGCGATGCTTGCGGCTCCTTGCCTTTCAAATCCATCATTCTGATTTCTGCGTCTTGTTGTCACATGGCTGTTATCTCACTGTGTGCTGACCTCTTCTCTTACAGGGACACCAGTCCAAGTGAGTTAAAGGCCCACTTACTCTGATATGACCTCATCTTTTTTATGTTTAATTTTTTAACATTTATTTATTATCGAGAAACAAGAGAGAGACAGAGCATGAGCAGGGGAGGGGCAGACAGAGAGGGAGACACAGAACCCGAAGCAGGCTCCAGGCTCTGAGCTGTCAGCACACAGCCCGACATGGGGCTCGAACTCACGAACCACGAGATCATGACCTGAGCCAAAGTCGGACGCTTAAATGATTGAGCCACCCGGGCACCCCTGGTATGACCCTCATCTTAACCAAGCACATCTGCTAGATGACCTTATTTTCAAACACACATTCAGAAATCCTGGGGGTTAGGACTTCAACATATCTTTTCCAGGGACACAGTTCAACCCACAACAAATGGGAAAAGACATAGTAACAAGTTTTGTGGAATTTTTCCCAGCGGGGAGGGGGTATGTGGGTTGCGGTACAGAGAGACTGACCTGGCCCTGCAAACATCAATCCCCTCTGCAACTTTATTATTATTATTATTATTATTATGAAACAGTTGCAGAGAACTTTCCCTCTGCTTGTCCGCCTTCATCAAGGACCCATGGCTGTTCGCTTGCTTGTGTGGTGCTGTGAGGTTTGACCATGCGACCGGGACAGATCTCATCTCAACTAACCATGAAGCACTCTCTGAAGGACATATTATCATCCCCATTTCACAGATAAGAAACTGAGCTTCTGAGAGACGTCCGTTCACAGTCACCCCGCAAATACAAGGTGCTGGGAGCCCTGGTCTGCCTGCCTCTCGCTCCAAGGGCCACACTGTGTGCCGTGCTATGGAGACAAGGCAGGTGGCCATGATCCATGGCCAGTTGGCACTAGAGTCCAGCCACGTTTGAGGAGAGCATGTGGGAGAGGAGCCTCGATACACCCCAAAATAATCAGCCTCCCCTCCTTCTGTGTTCTCCAGTAGGAGACCCGGCCGAGTGCTTTTCTGGGCTTACTGCTACCTGGAGAGAAGGAAAAGCAATTTGGAGGGATGAAGCTCTGGGTACAGGCGTGGGGTACACCCCATGTCCCTCCACCCCCAGGTTTGGGAGATTAGAAGTGCTGATTTTCAAACTGGGTGTTTTTTTAATGTTCATTTATTTATTTTTGAGAGAGAGAGAGCACGCACAAGTGGAGGAGGGGCAGAGAGAGAGAGGGAGATGCAGAATCTGAAGCAGGCTCCAGTCAGAACAGAATTCGACAGGGAGCTCGAACCAAGTGAGTTCGAACTCACAAGCTGTGAGACCAGGACCTGAGCGAAGTCAGAAGCTTAACCGACTGAGCCACCCAGGTGCCCTTTCTGTTTTTTAAGTCTGCAAACCCCCAACTGTTTAAAAAGGAAACATGAGGATCCCCAACTTATAAAACGGATGCAAAGCATGCTGAAGGTGAAGACCTCTCCCATACCTCCCCAAATGGCCACCTTGGCAGACTCCAGGTCCTGACCGCCTGAGTGAGAAAAATGTCTATAAACCACATAAAATGCAAAAAAAAAAAGCAGGTAACAAAACGCACCCATGCCTTCACTTACTATGGGGTTAAAAGGTTCGTTGGAAATAGTCTGGAAATCTGACACTAAGAAATTACTGTGAAAGTGCTCACAGTCTTCAGATGGTGTGGTTATTATTATTTTTTTTAAAGATTCCTTATCTTTTTAGTACATTCTCAGATATTTCGGTTGAAATGTTGTGATGTCTGTTTGAAATTTGTTTCAAAATGAGGTGTGGTAGGGGCGCCTGGGTGGTTCTGTCTTCGGTTGAGCAAGTAACTCTTGGTTTCAGCTTAGGTCATAATGATCTCAGGGTCTCGGGTGGAACCCCATGCTCAGCAGGGAGCCTGCTTAAGTTTCTCTCCCTCCCTCTCTCTCTCTCACCACCCCCTTCCCTTCTTTCTCACTCTTTCTCTGTAAAATAAAAAGATAAATAATGAGGTGAGAGGAACCTGGGCCGCAGAACGTTGGTGTGGTCATTACGTGGGGCTTCTCCCCTGGCTCAGCCTAACTCTATTCCTTCTACTCTATCAGTGCGGCACTGTCCGTAACAAAAACCATTTTTAGGCTGAAAAGACTGAATTGTGCATAATGAGCAGCATGACTTCTGTAGCTTTTTAATAAAATTGTAATTGAAGCACAGGTGGCATTCGTTATATTAGTTTCAGGTGTAGACACACAGATTCGACAATTCCGGACACGTATATACAGCACCAAGGAGAACATTGCCTCTACTTCCTCTGCTGCACTTTTCATCTGCGTGAATTATTTATTTTATAACCGAAAGTCTGCACCGCTTATCTGCAAAGCACTTTATTGAAGTATGACTGACATACAAAAAGCTGTGTATATGTAACGTATACAACCTGATGAGGTTACAAGTAAGTATACATCTGTGAAGCCATCACCACAGTCTGTGTCATAAACCCACCCATCACCTCCAAAAGTTTCCTCCTGCCCTCTAGTTGTGTGTGTGTGTGTGTGTGTGTGTGTGTGTGTGTGTGTGCGCTATAGGCTGTATGCTGTACAGACGATCTCTAGGACTTACTCAATCTGGGTATCCAAACTAAGTTCGTACCTCTTAATCCCCTTGATGTATTTCGCCCAACCCCCAGTCATCTCCCAGTTCTTTAATTCTTTAAAAAGCAATTAAAAGTTAAAGTTCCAGGAGGCGATAAGGGCGTTGGGAGGGTGGGGGACAGGCGAGCGCAGCCGCGTGCCCCGTCCCTCAGCCCGGGGGCTGGGGGAGGGAGGGGACCCCCACTCCCCTTCCTCTNCCCCGCGTCCCCGCGCCGCTCGCCGGGACTGCCCCGCGGCCCCCGGACGCGCTCTCTACTCACCGGCTGCGCTCCGGCCCCCTGCGCTCCTGCCCCTGCGCGCTGCGCACGAAACTGAAAGCTACAGCGCGGAGAGCTGCGGGCCAGTGCCGGGAGCCGGAGGCCGCTGCCGGGAAATCACGTGGATCCGCGGTGCCCGAGCNGTCGGAGCGCTGCAGGAGGACCCCGGGATGAGTCCAACCCTCCCGGTCTCCTGCGACGCTAAGGAGGCGGTGACAAGGTGGGAAAGAGGAGGTGGTCGCTGTGCAGGAGGAGAAGACGGAACCCAGCCGGCCTGGCTCCTGTGGCGGTGCTCTCCGGCATGAGGCGAGGGGGAAGGGAGTAACAGCAACAAGTGGTCTTATTAACGGAGCCTTTGACTTTCTCACACGGTGCCAAACACTATCTAGGAATTTCTCTAATCCTCAAAATAACCCTAAGATGGAAATGCAAGCACGGCCCCATTTTACAGATGAGCAAACTGAGGTTAAGAGAAGAGAGGTGAAGGACTTTGCCCCAGTCGCAGGGGCAGAGATGAGGAAGAGAAGGAACCAGGAGCGCTGGAGGGACAGAGAGATGAGCTGGTTCCCCGAGGAGGCGCTCAGCAGGAGGCACTGGGGTGGGGGGAGTGGTCCCACACCCCTTTGAAGCTCCTCTGACAACCTCCTGGCTTTCTGCACCCCTCCTGGGACAGGGAGCTCCCTTGCTCCTGCAGAGGACACCTCCATCCCTGGATTCCACCCACCTCTGGGTGCCAACCCTGCAGTAGAATCAGCTTTCCTCCCAGATCACTTCTGTCCCCCGCCTCCCAGGCCACATGTGTGAGGGTGTGAGCGTGAGGGGCGTGAGCACAACCACAACCGTGTCAGACACCCCCGATCTATGCCGCGCGCAGTCTGCAACTACTGGCCACATACCTTTAACTGAGGACTCAGGGTCTGTGAAACCACCTTGAGCCTGACAGTCCCTAGGAGGGCTCCCGGACTGCTTAGTGAGCCAGACCCTTGCTTTGGGTCCCAAGATAAAGAGAAAGAAGCCCAAGAGAGCACTGGAGGGGACAGAGCAGAGGGGTTGGAAGGAATCCGACTCAGAAGATGGTGGCCTCCCCTCAAATCTTCCCAAAGCTGAAAGCCCACCCCCCACCCCCCGACCCCCGCCAAGACCCACATCAGCTTTTGCCTCCTAGCCACCAAAATACAGGTCAGCCCCCTTTGGCACCTTCATGATGTGGACCCTGACCTCACCTCTCTCCCTCTGCTCTTTGTTCTCTGTGCTACATCGGCCTCCATGAAGTTTCCTGAGTCTGTCATGATTCCTTCTGCCCCAGGGACTTTGCACATGCCAGTGTCCTCCTTTCCCCTCCCCTCCCCCATCACATTTGGCCAACATGGCAGGAGGGATTTTCTTCAGGCATCTTTCCTAAAGCCTGGTGCCTCCCAAAACTGGGATGATAGAAATCTTTTGTACTATAGCCTGAGGGTGGGAAGACGGCCTGCTTTGATCATAATAAGGTGGTCCAGCTGAAAATATGCTTATGAGAGATTTCTCTTCCATGTCAACATCTGACTTACTTTTCAGGGACTCCACACTCCTCCTACTCTATCAGAAAGAAGCCCTCTGTGAGGGCCCCTTTCCCTCCCTTCCATCTTCAGGATCTGAAGCCCCCCCCATGCCCCCATATGTCCTGTCCAACACTGAAACCACATGGAACAGAGGAGTCACAACTTATGCAGGAAGCTGATCAGAAGAGGAGATGGCACCTTTGATGGCAGGGGTGGGGGTGGGGAGGGGGTAAAGGAGCTGAAAGGAGCCAGTGGGGAGGGGAGGGGAGGGGAGGTCTGAGAGACGCTCTCTGCTGACCAAGGGGAAGGCTAGGAGACCCAGCCAGGGCAATTCCAGCTCGCACCGTTTCCTCTCTCCCAAAGCCACACGGGCAAGCACATATTCAAAAGAAAGGCAAGGCCAGCTCATGTATCCTGTGGGGGAAGGGAGCAGAAAGCTCTCAGGCCTTCCCCCCTGCACGCTCCAGTAATGGTATCTTAAATACCACCGTGAGCGTCACTTCATATGGACGAATATCCTACAGTGTTGGGGTCCAAAGGGAATTTGGAGAGCATCAAATCCAATGATCTCATTTTATAGGAAGGCAAACTGAGGCTCAGGGCTGGGCTTGCACCAGGTCCCTGCCTTCCAGCCCACAGCTCTTTCTGCCACATCGGGTTGCGAATTGGAGACCTGTGCCCTTAAAGTGGGTCGAGTCATCCTGTGTGGTGGCAGAGGTAGTACTCTCCGGGTCAACCTGGAAACAGGGGTCCATGCTCTGGCTGGGTCATCAGCGTGCAATGCCACCAGGAGGGAGAGGTGCCTCGAGGGACCCAGGACTCCTAGCGGCTAGAGGGCCGGAGGCATTTGCAGCTCGGCCTGAGAGCTTAAAAGGTGAATGAATGCCTCCCTGCATGAGGTTCATGTCCACCAATAGCTCTGGATAGACTGGAAGCTGCCGTGCCCATCAAGAGAGCCACTGTGAGTGCTCCCTGGGCACGTGGCAGATGGCCCTGCAGCCTGGACACGCATTCATCCATATGCCTGTGATAAAGTACATCCCAACCCACGCCTCTCCTCTTGCTCCCCTCCTGGTGTGGTACCTCTTCCGAGAGGGGCCCTAGGGTGGGGTCTGGCTGTCACCCCATTTCATAGAGGGGAGTCCGAGGCCCAGGGAACAGCCACTGCTCTCCCTTCAACCCGCTTATCCCATACCACCCGGAGCCCCTTCCCAACAGACACTCAGGGAGAATGGCGGGTCACAGAAAGAGACAAGGGAAGGACCCTATGGTCTTATTTCCTTTGGTCCTGTCGCCTGATTTTCTTTAGGGTCTTCTGTCTGCTTTCTGTAAGACACAAGGTACTACAGGGGCGCCTGGCTCAGTCAGTTAAGCACCCGGCTCTTTTGGCTCAGGTCATGATCTCATAGTCCATGAGTTCAAGCCCCACATTGGGCCCTGAGCTGACAGCTCAGAGCCTGCTTGGGATTCTTTTCCTCCCTCTCTCTGCCCCTCCCCCAAGTGCGTGTGCATACTCTCTCTCTCTCTCCCAAAATAAATAAATAAACATAAAAAAAAAAAAAGACGTAAGGTACTATAGGGCTATCTCTCCCCGTCTACCCAAGACCATCTCCCTCTCTCAAGTTGGAAACAGTCTTCGATTTCATTCTAATATCAAAAAGAGGGGCACCTGGGTGGCTCAGTCGGTTAAGCATCTGACTTCGGCTCAGGTCATGGTCTCACAGTTCATGAGTTCGAGCCCCACATTGGGCTGTGGGCCAACAGCTCAGAGCCTGGAGCCTGCTTAGGATTCTGTGTCTCCCTCTCTCTCTGCCCCTCCCCTGCTCATGCTCAGTCTCTCTCTCAAAAATAAATAAAAACATTTAAAATAAAAAAGAGGTGAGAATTTGGCCCTCTTTCGTACCCACATCTCCAGAAAAGAAACTCTGGAAATAATTCCAAGTGCTTCTGTCTAATATTTAAGGCCCTTCTTAAGAGAGCCCTTTTGAGTACTCTCCTGAGATCTGCCATTCCAGCCTCCAGACCTTTGCTCAGGCAGTCCTTTCCTCCTGCCCTGCCCTCCCTCTGGTCTTTATGGTGATTTTTCCTCCTAATTAGGAGTTGAGGTAGAAGGGGGCACCTGGCTGGCTCAGTTGGTAGTGTATGACTCTTGATCTCGAGGTCGTCAGTTCAAGCCCCATGTTGGAGGCAGAACTTACTTAAAAAAAAAAAAAGTCTAGGTAGGTTCTTGTCAGGTCTTAAGTCCTGGAGGGAAGGAGCCATATTTCCCCACTGATATCTGTGCCTGTCACCAGGGGGACCAGGGAGAGATCTGGGGAGTCAACTACCACCTCCTCTCCCCCACCCCACCCCCGCAGCACATACTGGGGACCCCAGAGGCTTAGGAAGAGCTTCTTGTTGAATCAGGACTGGCTGGCAGTGATGGGATCTCAGGGAGAGTAACACTGTTCACCATGAGCCAGCGCCCCTCTCAGGACCCCGGACTCTGCACTGAGCAGCTGGGGGGTGTGGGCAGCTGCAGGCCCCAGGAATCTTGGGGTCAGGCCTCACCCTTGATCTTCTGAAAACTGAGGGACATTTCCCAGTATCTGTAGCTTTGGGGTCACATGGGCCCTTCCTGTCCTGGATTCTCACTTATGCACATTCTCAGCAACTTCTTCCCAGTTGGTCAGAAACCAATGTGCACCAGGACTTCCACACAGAGCTCATGTCCTCTGCCTCCAAAATGAAACCTTCATCAAAGCAAGGTGGGACTTCCTCCCCTGGCAGTTGGATGGATCTGCATTTTTAGTTTCCAGACATCAGATACACCAGGTAGGCACTGCTCCAAGTGTGGACCCTCAACCAGCAGCATCAGCACAGAGAGGGAGCTTGTTAGAAATGCAGATTCTCAGGATGCCTGGGTGACTCAGTTGGTTAAGCATACTACTTCGGACCAGGTCATGATCTCATGGTTCCTGAGTTCAAGTCCTATGTTAGCTCTACACTGACAGTGCAGCTTGGGATTCTCTCTCTTCCTCTCTCTCTCTCTCTCTCTCTCTCTCCTCTTCCCGAACATCACTTGTGCATGCTCTCTCTCAAAAGAATAAACTTAAAAAATGCAGATTCCCAGGCCCCTCCCCAACATATCAGAAATTTTGAGGGTGGGCCCAAGACTCTGTCTTAGCAACCCCTGCAGGTAGATTATGATATGTGCCCAAAATTAACCCAGAGATAAATGTCAAATAACCTCTTGATTTTGAGTTATGAGTTGTGCAGGCACCTTCCCTGGCCACCCATTTTTTTTTCCATAACTCTTAGTGGTTAGATAGTCTTTTGTTTGACTAGTTCATTATTGGCATCTCTACCCATCAGATTATAAGTTTCATGAATTCAGGAACCATATGGGCCTGGCCTAGACTAAGAACTCAATAGATATTGTTGAAAATACATACCTATGTACATACATAAAGGTGCTAGGGATGCAGAGGCTCTTGACTCTGGTATGAATTTGACATCTGATCTTGAACAAGTGTTCTTCTGGCTCTGGCATCTGGAACCTCTGTACAGTGAAAGGGTGGGCCCAGCCGTTCCCTGAGGGCTGCTCCTGCTCTCTGACATTTCAGCAGGGGCTCGGGTTCATGCCTCCTCAGTCCAGCCATCCCACACCAGTCTCGCCAACTCAAGTCCTTGCCCCCCAACCTCAAAGCCTTCTGTGGCTTCTGCTGCCTCCTCCTGGCCTTAAAGACTCCTAGACATGATCTCAACCTCCTGGCCTGGCTTGCAACCCCTTTGCCCCAAAACAGCCCTTCCCCTCAGCCACCCTGGGAGATCTCCCACCCCTCAGGTCCTATGAATGCTGTGCCCTTCGCCAGGACACCTTCCCACAGCTCTCTCCCTGCCCCTTGGATTCTGTCAAATCTGCCTTCTAGAAGCACTCCAGCCCATAAAAGTCTTGGCTAACAGATTCCTCCCATCCAAGTACTAACCAGGACCAACCCTGCTTAGCTTCCGAGATCAGATGAGATCGGGCGCGTTCAGGGCAGTATGGCCGTAGACATTGGCTAACAGATTCCTAACAAGGTTTTATGTCACAGCCAGACTCCAAAGCAAGAAATCTTTAGGAGCCAGAAACAAGAGAGGACTCCTAGAAAAGTCGGGGGTGGGAGCGTTAAACAGGACCTTCTGGAACAGAGAGTTGACAAGTGTTGTAAGAGTATTCTGAAATTTTCAGATTCCTAAGTAACAATCAAACAAAGTAAATAAAATAATACAAAACCATAAGAGGTTTTCAAAAGGCTAGATGCAATGTGCTATCCTGGGTTGGTTCCTGGGACGAAAAGGGGATGGTGGTGGGAAAAGTCTGGAGTTTGGTTAACAGCAAGGTACCAACATGAATCTCTCAGTTATGACAAAGGTACAAAGGCTAGGAATGACTAGGGTGGTTATACTTTTCTCTGTTTCCCATGATGTGCCTGTGTTCCCTTTGTCTTCAACATCTGTGCATTCAGAAATATTGAAGATACACATAGTCCTTAGCCTCAATTCCTTATCTACAGCGACAAAAGCAAATGAACTCTAAAAACTGCATGCGTTTTCCTTCAATCTGTCAGTAGACCCGGCCATCTGGGTGGGGGGCTATCTATAGTATTTACCTCGCTTCTTGTGATGTGGAGAAATATCAGTGTGTTTGATTGTGGGGTGCTACAATCACCCGCATCCCCTAGGGGGTGTCCTGCAATATATCCAGTGCACACACGGTGCCACCTTTCTGAAGTCCACAAGATTCTGAATGTGGAAGTTTATGTGGCCCTCATGGGCATGAACAGGGGGTTCTGGATCTGTGGGACAAACTCATCCTACCTCTGAGCCCAGGAATGAACTATTACTGAAATGGCTGAAACCCCATGTGTGCCCCTCCATAACTTGTGTCGTAGGATTTTGATGATCAGGAAGATGGCCATGTTTTTAAAAGCAGCCAATTGCAGCAGGGGCAATGAGAAGAATTTGGAGGTTTTGGAGGCCTCTCTGTGGACTGGGTCCCTTATTTCCTCACCTCCCCCCATACCCACCTCACCTCTTCTAAAGCACGAGCCAGCAGGAGTTGCCTGCTTGGGTGTGGGAGGAGGAATTATACCATCACAAAGGAACTGCCCATGACCTTGTTCTGACAAGCGATCTTGGGCATCCTATAGCAGTGGACAGTTACTTGAGGCTGGGTGGTAGGGAAGCCAGGGGAAAGCTGTGGGAGACATAAGGGATCCCATGACCAGGACAGGGACCCATCAGAACATCTGTGATCACTTCCCCCGGGGATGGAAAGAATGAGTTGACATGGGGTTCCCAGGGCTGGGAAAAGAGGAAGCAGCCTGGGGCAGGTGCTGGGGCCCAGGCTGGGCTCCGCAGCTTGAGTCTGAGGCCCCACTCCATCACTGATCTGCCTTTGTCTTTTCTGGCCCTTGGCTTCCTAATCTGTATGACGGTGAAGCAATCTCTTGCCCTGCCCACCTCTCAGGGCTTGGTAAGGATGCCTTTACTTAGCCTTCTGTGCCTCATCTTCTGCAAAATGAGGAAAATAATAGTAGCTACCTCATAGGGTTACTGCGAGGATAAAATGAGATAATCCACATAGAGAGCTTAGGGCAGGGCCTGCTGCATGGGAGCCCTCCAAGAGATGCTATTGCTTTTTTTCAACAATATCCCTGGAATCATGACTATACTTCAGCCCCAGGTGAGAAGGTAGGGTACAGCAAAGAGCTGAAAAGACATGGTCTCTACCTTCAGGAAGCCCAACATTCATCTGCTAACCCCAGAACTAAATGCAAAATTGCACCTGAGCAGTATTTTAAAGGAATCATGCACCAAGCTGTGGTCTGAGGACCCTTAAGAGGGGAACAGACCTAGTGTGTGTATGGGGGGCCTTTCCCTGAGGATAAGGAGGAATCAGATGGGGGAAGGGAGAGAGAAAGCATTCAGGGTATAGGCAACAGCATGTGCAAAGGCCCTGTGTGTACATGTTGGGGGGGAAGGGAGAGCATAAAGCATGGCTAATGCAGGGGCTGGGGAGTGTGGCCTGGGGTGGCCTGGACAGGTCAGCAGGACCTCAGCTTACAGACTGTTGGGCTGGGCTCTGGGAGACCTCTCTTCTCAAGAAACAATTGAAACAGTAGCTACAGTACAACAAAAGGTTTTATTTAACACACAGATGAGCTCAAAAGAAAGAAAGGGAGAATCCCAGGCATTAGAGATGAATGGAACTGAGAGCTAAAACTGTAAGTAACGTAGCCCAGAAAAACAAATTTGAGGATGTGGGTTCAAACCACACTGGCCTGGGGTCTAACATCCTCAGAAGGAAAGAAGTGAGATGAAGAGGTGGAATAAATGATAATAATATCATAATAGGGGACTTTATACCTCACTTAGAGCAATGGATAGATCATCTAAGCAGAAAATCAACAAAGGAACAGTGGCTTTGAATGACACCCTGGACTGGATGGACTTAACAGATATATTCAGAACATTTCATCCTAAAACAGCAGAGTACACATTCTTCTCCAGCACACATGGAATGTTCTCCAGAATAGATCACATACTGGGTCACAAATCAGCCCTCAACAAGTACAAAAAGATTGAGATCATACCATACATATTTTTAGACCACAGCAGTATGAAACTTGAAATCAACCACAAGAAAAAATTTGGGAAGACCATGAATACTTAGAGATTAAAGGACATCCTACTAAAGAATGACTGGGCTAACCAAGAAATTAAAGAGGAAATTAAAAATACATGGAAACCAATGAAAAGATTAACACGACAGTTCAAAACCTTTGGGATACAGCAAAGGCAGTCATAAGAGGGAAGTATATAGCAATCTAGGCCTTCCTAAAGAAGGAAAAACTGTCTCAAATACACAGCCTAACCTTACACCTAAAGGAGCTGGAAAAAGAACAGCAAATAAAGCCCCAAACCAGCGGAAGACAGGACATAATAAAGATTAGAGCAGAAATCAATGATAGCGAAATAAAGAACAAACAGTAGAACAGATCAGTGAAACTAGGAGCTGGTTCTTGGAAAGAATTAACAAAATTGATAACCTCCTAGCCAGATTTATCAAGAAGAAGAAGGAAAGGACCCAAATAAGTAAAATCACAAATGAAAGCGGAGAGATAACAACCAACACTGCAGAAATACAAACAATAATAAGAGATTACTATGAACAATTATATGCCAACAAATCAGGCAATCTACAAGAAATGGACAAATTCCTAGAAACATATGAACTACCAAAACTGAAACAGAAAGAAGTAGAAAATTTGAATAGACTCATATCCAGGAAGGAAATTGAATCATTAATCAAAAATTTCCCAACAAACAAGAGTCCAGGGCCAGATGGCTTCCCAGATAATTCTACCAAACATTTAAAGAAGAGTTAATACCTATTCTTGCGAAGCTATTCCAAAAAACAGAAACAGAAGGAAAGTTTCCAAACTCACTCTATGAGGCCAGCATAACCATGATTCCAAAAACAAAGACCCCACTATAAAGGAGAATTATATACCAGTCTCCCTCATGAACATGGATGCAAAAATTCTCAAAAAGATACTAGCCACGTGGATCCAACAATACATTAAATGAATTATTCACCATGATCAAGTGGGATTTATTCCTGGGCTGCAGGGCTATTTCAATATCTGCAAAACAATCAATGTGATACCTCACATTAGTAAAAGAAAGGATAAGAATCATAGAATCCTCTCAATAGATGCAGAAAAAAGCATTTGATAAAACACAGCATCCTTTCTTGATAAAAACCCTCAAGAAAGTAGGGATAGAAGTAGGGATACCTCAAGATCATAAAGATCATATATGAAAGACTCACAACTATTATTATCATCAATGGGGAAAAACTGAGAGCTTTCCCCCTATGGTCAGGAACACGGCGAGAATGTCCACTCTCACCACTGGAAGTCCTACCCTCAGCAATCAGACAACAAAAAGAAACAAAAGGCCTCCAAATCAGCAAGGAAGAAATCAAACACTCACTTTTCGCAGATGACATGATACTCTACATGGAAAACCCAAAAGACTCCACCAAAAAACTGCTAGAACTGATTCACGAATTCAGCAAAGTCACAGGATATAAAATCAACATACAGAAATTGGTTGCATTTCTATACACCAATAATGAAGCAGCAGAAAGAGAAATCAAGAAATCAATTCCATTTACAATTGCACTGAAAGCCATAAAATAACTAGGAATAAACCTAACCAATTAGATGAAAAATCTGTACACTGAAAACTATAGAAAGCTTATGAAAGAAATTGAAGAAGACACAAAGAAATGGAAAAACATTCCATTCTCATGGATAGAAAGAACAAATATTGCTAAAATGTTTATACCACCCAAAGCAATCTACATGTTCAATGCAATCCCTATCCAAAAACACCAGCATTCTTCACATAGAACAAACAATTGTAAAATTTGTGTGGAACCAGAAAAGACCCCACATAGCCAAAGTAATGTTGAAAAAGAAAACCAAAGCTGAAGGCATCACAATTCCAGACTTCAAGTTGTATTACAAAGCTGGAATCATCAAGACAGTATGATACTGGCACAAAAATAGATACATAGATCAATGGGAACAGAATAGAGAACCCAGAAATGGATCCACAAACATATGGCCAACTAATCTTTGACAAATCAGGAAAGTATAACCAATGGAAAAAAGATAGTCTCTTCAGCAAATGATGATGGGAAAACTGGACAGCAACATGCAGAAGAATGAATCCGGACCATACACAAAAATAAACTCAAAATGGATGAAAAACCTAAATATAAGGCAGGAAGCCATCAAAATCCTAGAGTAGAAAGAAGGCAAACACCTCTTTGACCTCAGCTGCAGCAACTCCTTACTAGACTTGTCTCCAAAAGCAAAAGAAACAAAAGAAAAAATGAACTATTGGGACCTCATCAAGATAAAAAGCTTTTGTATGGCAAAGAAAACAATCAACAAAACTAAAAGTCACCCAACGGAATGGGAGAAGATATTTGCAAATGACATATCAGATAAAGGTTTAGTATCCAAAATTTAAAGAACTTATCAACTTCAACACCCCCCCC